>NC_142686.1:91290000-91442327 GCF_056320005.1 Nelumbo lutea
CTTTGGTGCCGAGGTGTCTTTGTGCCGAGGTGCCCGAATACCCGAGCTCCCAAACTACTGACTAGACTCCCCTTGCCGAGTTGTCCTCCCGCTGGCAGGTCATGTCCACGTGATCTTTACTTACTAGGTCAGACCAAATCACCCCTCATCAGTAACCATCAATGGTAGTAGCTGTAATGGTCTCTCTTGGAATAAAAAAAGGACAAGGTGGATGTAATCTCAGAGTCTCCTTTATGATACAGTGTAAGTAGTCCATCCGACTAATGTCATCTTCTTCAACCTTGGATTTTTTACCAACCACTCTTCATACCTCTTCTTGGGCTTTCTTCATGACATTGGTTTTTTTTGCAAGCTCTGCCATAGCCCAATCCAAAGTAACAGTTGATGTATCAATTCCAGCAATAAACCTGTCCTTCAAATGAGAAAATGAGAAAAAATGAGGGAAAAATAAAGTACTTGGTACGCAATAATTGTAATGAGGCACTACTAGAGAGAGAGAGATACCAAGGTGAGTGCTTTTACATTGTCTCTACTGAGACTTAGATCTTTTTGAGCTTGCAGTAAAGTATCCACAAAATCCTGTTCATCTACCTCACCATCATTTCTTTTGGAATTGAGATGTTGTTGGATTATCTGATCAAGGATGGCATCCAACTCTTTCCAAATCTTCTTTATCTTCCCACGAAACCTAGTGAGTGTATCAATCCATCCCAAGAATGGGAAGAAATCTTGCATGCTAAAAGCTCCCATTATGACCAGCATCTCCTTCACCAAATTCCCTAATCTTCTATTGCCATCCTTTTCTCCATAGTTCCTGCCTATGGTTACTGAAGATACTAAACTATAGGCCATAGTGTGCATCAACTGGGATGCCCAATTGGCAGGAGCGACTTATCTCATCCATCATAGTGGCTACTTTTTCTTCCCTTACAAACTTGAATGACTCCACTCTCTTTCTGGTCAAGAGCTTGATGAAACAAATCTTTCTCACCTCTCTCCAGTACTCACTATAGGGTGAAAAACCAATGTCAGTACATCCATAGGAGAATGCATTTGTTTCTGTAGTTGCAAACCTATTTGAGAAGACGAGATCTTGGATCTTTATAATCTCTCTAGCCATATTTGCAGAGGAGACCACAAGAGTGGGAAAACTGCCTAAGTGTAAGAGCATGAGGGGTCCATACTTCTGGGACAGAGCTGCAAGAGAGCGATGGGGGAGTGTTCCTAGTTGGTGAAAGTTTCCAACAATTGGAAGATTTGATGGAGACGGTGACAAATTGGGTTTGTTTAAGGGAGCTCTACTGGCTATAAACAGAAATAGGAATGAAACGAAAAGAAAGACTAAAAGGAGAAGCCCTTGTTGTTGTTGCAATAGTTGAAGCAGTATTGCATGTAGCACTGCCATTGCATGCATATAATGATGGACGACTAGCTACTTACAAAATGACCATATGTTTATAGGGAGAAACCAAACTCTCTCTCTCTCTCTCTTGTGTGTGTGGTAATTAATTATAGTCTAAAATTAAAGCATAAAAAAATCTTCATTATGGCCCAATCTGGCCTGGCCAATCAATAAGAGATCTAGTCTATTGTGCTGTCATTTTTGTTCTCTTGCTAGTTCATTTTGTTCTCTTGCTAAGTCCCTGGCCACAATTGTAAATGAGTAATTGTGCTGTCATTTTTTTTTATATATTTTGCTTTTATTAATTTCCTAATGTTTAAATTGTTAATACACTGAATTGTGTTTAACAAAGAATAATATATACTTATAGAAAAAAAGATGATTTGATTAATGTAGTTAATCGGATTGTCGACTTGTCTCCCACTTGGCAATTTGAAAAAGTCATGTTCAGCCCCCTAGCTAGCTATTTTGGGTGTACCGCTTCATTAACATCTAGGCTGTGTTTGATTGCAACCCAAATAAATTTGCATTGATGCAAAATTATGACGGTGCAAATGATTTGAATGCAACTTCTCACTTATTTTTGTTTCAAAGTTTAGCTTATTTTATTTGGTTGCAGTACAAATGAAGTAAATTAAGACATGAAACAAAATTAAGTAAAATCCAACACAAAATTAAATCAGAATTTGCATTTTGTTTTTCATTTGTACTCCTATACTTTTGTACTAGTACAAATAAAATTGCATTACAACCAAATACAGCCTTAGCAAAAGTGATAATATTAAAATAGAATAAATAGAAATAATACATGTGAGCCGTAAGCACTGATTATAATATGAAAATGGTCCAGCAGGCTGGATTAGACTATAATTGTATTCATATGCAGTATTGTCCAGTGGGGCACGTAAATTGCTTATGCATATCGCATGGCTGAGAATTTCATCAAATAATAATGAATGGAAACTTATAGAATAAAAGAGGAAAAGCATTAAAATAAATTGATAAAGTACCATATAATTTGATCAAGGTTCAAAGCATCAAGATATATTAAATCTATTAGAACTCTTACACTTATTTATTTATCTTTCTGGTTTGTTAATTTATTGGTAAATATGTTAAACTATGTAATAGTGTTTAAAAAAAGATTAAAATCAAGCAACTGCAACTAATCAAAGACCTTACCCACTGGTAGGGGTTGGTAACATGTCATGTTTATATCATGGTGAAGTAGGGGTATTCCAATATATGAGTTCATAAGATATAATAATTAATTGCGTTAAAATTTTAAA
This sequence comes from Nelumbo lutea, assembly GCF_056320005.1. Classification (NCBI taxonomy): domain Eukaryota; kingdom Viridiplantae; phylum Streptophyta; class Magnoliopsida; order Proteales; family Nelumbonaceae; genus Nelumbo; species Nelumbo lutea. The sequence continues at coordinate 91,292,692 of NC_142686.1, forward strand.
TATGAACACAACTTGTTTATTAGACGGGTAATGCAATACAATACGTGAATTTTGATAAATAATACCTTATTTGCTATCACGTTTATGATTTCAGTTTATTAGTCAGTTATTTTTCCCATATCATATATTTTCTATGTCATAGTCGAACCCTTTGTTTTAACTCTATACTAAATGATACATATAATCTAAATTATTTAGAAATCAACACCACTAACCTATTTAAATTAAACAATAAATAGACTTAAATATTAAAATAAGCATTCAATTATTCATTATTTAAATAAATTACTAAAAGCCATCCAATGTCATTCTTACCAACCACAATAGTATTTCGTTCAAATTTATATACATGATCTAAAACTTGAAACTTTGGGTCATAAACAAATCATTTTCAAGTCAAGTGGATCAACCTGAAATTGACATATTTATTAATCATATTAAATGAATAAAAATATGATTTTAATGTACATGATTAAGATAAATATAAGCCCATAAACTTCAGGTCATATTTGAGTCGTGTTAAATATTGCCACCTTATCAAATAGCCACTTGCATGACAAATTTTGGGACCCATAGAATAATGGTGGGCCAGTTAGATATCAATTAAACCTTAGACTCTGTTTAGGAAGAATAAAATATAAATATAAAGTTTAGAAATAGAATATACAAGGTTTTGTGCTATATATATTTGTATTTGTACTGTTCTTAAACTGTGCTTTAGAAACTTGCTCAAGCCTAAATGCCCAATAAAATCCAAAGTGGGTGGTTGTGATTGGGCTTTTATCCTTTGGTTGGGTTGGGTAGTAGGTTATGTAATGTTTTAAAAATGAATTTAGAGGCCAAATCATTTTTACCTCCTACTTGCAGGTCACTGGGTTTGACCATTCGAATCAAATGGACCATCCGAATCAAGTGACCATCCTAATAGCCACTTGCAAGGAGAGGTTGCAAAAGTTTAACTCTCGTATTCTCAATCTAATCTGAAATGTATAAATACAAATCCAAATCAACCTTTTCTCGTTGCATACGAAGAGAAGAAAATATATTTCTAGAAAATCCTGAAAAGAAAAGAGGGAATAATTCGCTATTGCAATTGATTACAAGTACGAACAGTGAAACTTGTGATGAATCTGTCAATACGATCAACACGAAATGATAGCATCTCATTGGTATTGTCAATTAGCAATCCAAATTCCTCTAGCCCACAAAACCCAAAAGAAATTGTTACGTTGCATAAAGAAGACTATGAAGGGGGCAGAGGAGATTTCTCTCAAACATCTTTCTCTCTGCACAATTCGAAGTATGAAAACGGCATTAATTATAGCGAGCAGAAGTACGATCAATGGCAGAGGTGAACATGTGAACTAGATGGTGGCAGGCGGCTGATGAATCTCTTGGTGGTTCATTAGCTTCCAATATAATTTATACAAACGAAAGGAAGAAAAGAGTTGTGAACGAGGGAGAATGGTTTAAGGGTGAGAAAGAGGAAGAGAGAGAAGGACACGATGAACAGTGTCTTGGGGGCCATTTATTGATAGGTTTAAGGGTAAAGGCAGGGCAATTTTGGCATTTACAAATGTTAAAGAATATAATAATAGACTGTTCATCAAATCGATGAAATTTCCCAAACCGATCAACTTTTCGGTTTAACTTTTATGCTAACCGGATATGTTGGGTCGGTTTCAGTTTAGCTATTTGTAAATCAATCAAAATCGACCTGACTTAATTATACATACATATTAATATTTTGGACAAATTTCTTAAATTATTCCTATGGTTTTAACTAATTGAATAACTATATTGTTTGGTATCACCCCTATTTGTTTCTGACAATTGTTATTGCTGCTAATTTCTAAATAGAAATGATGGAAAGTCAGATTTATCTTTCCATTAAATCCCGTCCCTCATTCTTCAAATGCACCTCCTTCCCAGTTCCATGCCTACCATCGTCACTGTAATCCATATTAGGTCATCAAAATGCTTGAAACAGTAAAAAACCTCATCGATTCCATTGGCACAACCGGCTTCAGTTCCAAGTTGACGGCTGATTAGGAGAAGCTCCACCAAGAGGTCATCGATTCCACACCGTCGGTTATTGATGAGTACAAAAATTTGTACAGTTTCACTGGTTCTGAAATGAGGACATAGAAGAAGGATTTTTAGTTGCAGAAAATCCAAACTTGGGTTTCCCAAACCATCAACATCACAGTAGTTTTGTTCGAGAGTACAGAGAATGGCTTTTGTCTAGGAGGAAGAGCATTAACATTCCTTCAACAATTCTAGAACAGTGAAGAATCCCTATGGCAGCACCTGTTGGACAGTTTTTGTATGCCATTAGCTTCAATCAGAATAATGTACATTATAACATTTATTGTAAATGAATAAAGTACATATTTGATACATGTTCATGTGGTGTGTTTCTATGTAATACCCTTAAACTGGATATTTAATGAGACTCGTGTTAGTTTAGAATGTTCACAGCTAGTGGGTCAGTCTGAGGAGACCTATCCTGATAAGGCTGACACTTATGTGCCACCAAGTCAGTTGGGGTGGCCTGTCTCAGCCGCCAGGGTAAGACCCAAGGCACATGCAGTGTAGGATTAATTGAATCTTTGAACCGGACCAGATTTCCAGTATTGCCCTGGACCTTGGAGATTAATGGGCAAAACTTGAAAGTTACACCCGACCCCTAGACTCGATTATGATACTGCACTAGGTGTCGAATTGGGCTGTCTTTGATGTACCAATCAGTGAGATCCTTAGCGGGGGTCAAAACCTGGGTATGTTGGGACAGTTTGAGAATTCATCTGAGTGGGTGATCATAGTGACAGGATCAGCCCCTTTGTTGGACAAAGGTAATGATCGGGGATGCACTCTCACTGATGGAAACCAAGACTGCCGGCAACCGATTTCAATTGTTGAGATTTGTTTTGCAAAATATATTTTATATGAGATATAAAAGTATATATATTATGGTTTCTAAAATATTTGCAAAATGTTTTAATTCCCAGGATCCATATAAGAAGAGAGTGCAACATTGTTCCTTGTAGCCGAGGGAGAGGTCCTCTCTTGTCGGGCAGTGTTTGATTATTATGGGTTGAGAGGTTAAGTGTAAGACCATTGAGGGTAATACCTGATGGGCTAATCTAGCATCTGCCTACAGTCCATGGGTGTTACAAGGTGGCTTGGCCCAGGGACTACTTAGGGTAAGTGTTAGACCCATAGAGCCCATGTGATGGGTTTCAGGGGTGCACTGCCCATAACAGTGTATTCGGCCAGGCCTTGTAACAAAGGCTGGATTGAAACCATATGCCTAATGTGTAGATCAATGTTTGGGTCCCACACCATACAAGGAAGCCCAACTGGGCAGCAGTTAGGAAGGTTAAGTGAGCACACAACCTCAATGGACCTAAAGCCCATTTCGAACTGGGCTAATTTAATCAGTTAAATAAGGGGCGGATTCTAAGATTGGATCAGCAGATAGGATTGGGTCTTAACCCTATCCACTCAGAGAGTCTAGATCTAAATGTGATTCAGATCTGGAAACCTCCTAATGAGATTAGGAGAAGGTTGATCCAATCTGCAGATAAGATAAGGGTTTACCCTTATCACTTAAAGGGAAGTTTGATCCAAATATGATTTGGATCAGTAATTCCTAATGGGATTAGGAGCTAATCCCTTTAAGGCTATAAAAAGAAGAGGGGCGGGAACCTTTAGACACACAACACAAGTCCTTCACTTGTCTTCAGAGCTAAAATCACAAAAAAGAGAATTCAGCACATCTGCTAAAATTCTCTCTTGCCGTCTCCTTCCTTCCACCGCCTCACTTGCCAGTTCGACCTCCAGTTCAGTGGGAGAAATCAAGATTCAATCTTGACATCAGTTCTTTGTGAAGGGACTGATAAGAAGCTATGCTCACGTGTCATCTTGTTATTTCTTGTGAAGGATTAGGTTCTTGGAGAGAACACTACTGATTCTGCTCCATCCTACACTGCGCCATCTTCAGTGGGAGCAGTCTTTGGATCATTCTTTGGGCGTGAACACTTTCGTTGGGAGATATTATTTCTCCATATCAGGTATAATCCTCTCCTACTGCTTTTGTTCAGATCTGGTTCGATTCATGGTTCAAAATTGATCCCTTGAAAAATATGATTTTTCTAAAATAGGGAATGCGATTCCCAATTGAAGGGAGAGAAATTTTTGAAATTCGCCCACAGTGGTATCAGAGCCAGGTTGCAAGTCTTGAACCAAATTAGATCAAATTTGAACCTGCGCAAATGGGCAAAAGGTGTTCTACCCGATTTGCGCAGATTTGATGTTTTTTCTAGAAAATTTGTTTCCAGTTAATGGACGATTAATCTGAAATTAATTTTATAAATCTGATTATTATTTAGAATTGTTCTTTATAATTTTCTTGATTCATGGGTTGTTCGTATACATGGAGATCGAATCTTGATTGGCATAGGGAACTTGTGATTTTGTAGTTTCTTGATTATTTTATTACATTTGGCCTGTAAAATATATATATATATATATATATATATATAGACTAAACGTATAGGCATTCGATATGATGTAATTTTTAATAGAAATTAGGTTTTCTATTTATTTTATTTTGGATTGAAGATGGCGGCATAGAGAAGGAGATTTCGTAGATGGGAGAATCGTTATCTGCGATTTGCAGTTTATGAAACTGCAACCTGTGATCTAACCTCTGTTTTGCAGGTCGGATTGTGCGAACAACCCTATTTGATTGATTCTTGCCTGTTCTTTTATCAATAATTAATTTCAGATTAATTCTTGAATTAAATCTTTAATTAAATATCAAACCCTAGACCCATTCGAACCAGATTGGTCCAAACTGGTTGGACCGAATCTAGGGTTCGATCAAGGCTGAATGTCAGCCCTATTTTTCCCACTAATGGGCCTAAGGATTGATAATAAATTAAATGTTTAATTCGGCCCAACCTGTAAAGGCCTAATTTTAAGTTGTTAAAACTGCTAAAGCCCAGTTCGCGGATTAAGCTACATGGGCCGAACTGATCAACCCTAATTCATCCCATATACCTAGATAATATTAATGGTTAGTATTATGGATTAAAATGGGCTTCATATGGGCTTTACAGACATTTAATTGATTGGATCAATTTATCCTTGCATGTGATGTATGTATGTGTGATGTGCTTCGAGCATGAACCATAAGAACTTGGTCCATGCAATTTTGACAATGGCTCTTGCACACCCATGGCTAAATACATATCATTGCCATGGTGTCCCTTTTGGTCATTGGATGACCTCCCTCAATGGTGGGCCCCACACCTCATGGAGAGGTTACGTGCGAAACCCTAGCCGATTTGGGCCCATCGAAATCTGGCTTTATGAGAGTCAGTGGGAGCCACTATGGTTTGACCTAGATCAAACTAAGGCGTAATTACTATTCCCTCCAGCTAATATGAGTGCATGTGATAGGGAGATTCATATGATGAACTCTCTAAAGGCCTTCCATCATTAGCAAGGTTCAGATTTGATCTAATTTGGTTCAAGACTTGCAACCTGGCTCTGATACCACTGAGGGGATGAGAGATCCATCGTATGGATGCCCAAATCTTGAGGAATAAGGTGGGCGAATTTCAAAAATTTCTCTCCCTTCAGCACCACCACCAAATAAGGAGAAAGAGTATGTGAAGAGTCTTTGTCCCTTAGTCTGGTTAACGAATTAGTTTCTGCTGAAGACGAAAAGGCTTCTCCGTTCATCTTCTCCAACTGGCACAACTAGCATCTCTTTTGCAAATCTGAACGATTAGGATCCTGGAATCCAACTTGATGAGCGCAAATCCGCTGAAGACGGAAGAGCTTCTCCGTTCATTTTCTCCAATTGGCGCAACCAACATTTCTTTTGCAAACCTGAACAATTAGGAGCCTTGAACCGCTCGATGAGTGCATATCTACTGAAGATGAAAGAGCTTCTCCGTTCATCTTCTCCAATCAATGGAAGAGCCTCGGACCCAACTTGGTGTCTTCTCGTTTCTCTCTCTCTCTCTCTCTCTCTCTCTCTCTCTCTCTCTCTCTTCTTCCTTCTCTTCTTCTTATTCTTCTTCCCCCATCAACCTCACCTCCCTTGTTTTACTCTAAGACCACATTGTTGTTGTTGCAACTTCTAGTAGTGGCGATGGTCTCTCTCTTATTTCCACTCTCTCCTTCCTACCTGTTAATTTTACCGAGACCTTCACCGTTGCCGCTGCAACTACCTCTAACCCTCCCATCCATGACCGATTGAACAGATCCATGGTCCAAATCAAAGGTACATTTGTGCTTCTCTGGATATTGAAGAAACCATTGAAGGTGACCCAAAGGTATAGTTGTGCTGCTCCGGATACTGAAGATCAAAGGTACAGTCAATGGCTTTGCTTCTTGCTCATATTTACTCTCTAAATCGGTGGTGAAACCTCTTCAAAATCTTGGCTTTGTTCCAGATCGATGGAACATTGAGTTTTAAAATGTGTAATGTGGTGTTATGTGTATGGGGCACTGTATTGCCAGAAAATTGAGGGGAAAAGATGAAGAGGGTAATATTGTGTTTTAAAATGCGTAATGTAATGTGGTGTTATGTGTATATGGATTTTGATGGAACATTAATGAATGCTAACATTAGGGGTAGAGTTAGTCAATTGTTAAAAACAGTAGGGGTAGTGTAAGACAATAATTAAAAGGGTATGGTTAATTAATTAACTAAACAATAGGGGTAGTTTAAGAAATTTGCCCTAATATTTATATTTTAAATTTATATTTTTCTAATATGGGAAAGTGAAAAATTTTTCATATTTCCTAGTTTAAAGCATTTTATATTGTAAATACCAAAATATATTTTATATTATAGATTTTAATTTTTTTTCTTAAATTTACTTCTTTAATAATACTATCACAATTCCTTAAATTTAAATTTAAATCTTTTAAATCGACCCAACCCAACTAGGTCAATTCAATTGGCCAAACAACTTGGAGTTGAATTGAACTGACCTGTGAAAACCCTTACATAATATTAGCGTTTTTTGTTATTTGTCTAACACCAATATAAGTATATAACCAAAAGGATGTAGATGCCATAGTTAGACCTATTCATGGGCTAGGCTAGGCCGGGCTAGGCTTTGCCTCCTTATAAACAAAATATCACCATGCGTGAGCCTAAGCCTAGTCTTTCTCATGTGTATGCAACTGTGATTGTGGGGGAGGGTTTTGATTGGTCAAAGCTAATGTTTCAAATTGATAATTCCATCAGCCTGACCTTATAGTCTCATCAATTTGCGTCCAAAAATTTTATTGCATCAGCCGATCGATCTTATCTTAGAAAAATTGAACCCTAGTCTTTCTCATGTGTGTGCAATATTGCCATTTTTACCTCAAACGTTTTGAGCTGATCAATACAAGTTACTCAAAAATATACATTGTCACACATTATGAGTGACTTTAGCTATAAAAATTGCAATAGGATTGATAATTGCCGTTTACCCAAAAGAAAGCATGCCCTGGAACACTCACGTGGAAAAAATGTCCCTCACCATTTTGTATTGATCAGCCCCAAACATTTAAAGGAAGAAATAGAAAGGTACAAAACACAACCTTAATTTGTATTTTATTAAACCGTAGTTATAAATGCGAAAAACTGTAGCTATAGGTTTATAATTACGGACGGGCTACGGTCAAGAAACGGTAGCTACAGTGGCAGTGGCTATAGGCAATAGCTACGGCTAACTGCATCCGTAGCTACAACTAACCTATAGCTATGGTTTATGCCTGTGGCTAAAGCCTAACTTAAATAATTACATAAGCATTTGTAGCTATGGTTTTTAAGTTATCCGTTGCTATAAATTTAACTTTTTAACTACGGTTGTGTAATGTCCATAACTACAAGAATCAATACAAGAATCAGATTATCCCAAGAGTAGCAAATTAAGAGAGAGGGAGAGAGAGAACATAGAGTAATGAAAGAGATGGAGACAGGTTGAAGCTGAAACATTCCATGATGTAGATAAATATCACTGATCAATACAAGAATCAGATTATCCCAAGGCAGCCACAGTATTTGAAGATTGAGCTAAGCCCATAAAAATATCATACTTTTTTAAGACATAATATAATAGATCTGATCATCAAAACTCAGGTCTTTAAGAGGTGCAATATTTGCTATAACCGAAACACAGCAGCAAGAAAGAAATGAGAAAGACAAAGAGGTTTTCCTTTTGAAATCACAGTTGAGTGCAAAAGATACAATCATAGGAGATTTAAAAAATAAGATAAGTTTTGAAAAAAGGCAGTGTAGCAGTGCAGAGATTGTGCAGTAGTTGCTTTTGTGATTGCAAATAGATTGTCTGAAATAAACTATGCAGAGATTCGCGTGCAAAATTCAAGGTTTATGCAACTGCAGGCACAGTCAAAGAGAATTATGTTAATATTTTATTGATGCTCTTGTGTCTGCGACAAGCCTGTGATCACCCTCTTCTTGTCAAGGATTATGATTCTAATTCTGTTTGGAGTTCCTCTATAGAGACTGCAAAGAAACTTCCTAGGGAGAAGAAGCTGGATCTTTTGAATTGTTTGGAAGCCTAAGAAATTTGTGGCATTTGCAATGATCCACCTGAAGATGCTGTTGATACCATCTGCAGCCAAGTTTTCTGCAACCAATGTATCTGTGAACGCCTATCTAGTGATGATAACCTGTGCCCTGCAACAGACTGCAAAGTTAAACTCAGTGTAACTTCTGTTTTTTCCAGAGCCACACTGAAATGCTCTCTTTCTGACCAGCCTGGTCAGGGTAATTCCAATTCCAATTTTGCCTCTAATCTTGTTCAGACATTTGAGCCATGTCCAGAGGGTTTCCTCTGATTCATCCCAAATCAAAGCTGCTCTAGAAGTCCTGAAAACACTATCTAAACCATTGGAGTGTACACCAAAGGATAATACTTCACACTCCAGTAATCAGAATACCAACTGTGCAGAAAATGGATCTGATTCTCATTCAGATTTTTCATTTAAGAATAGCCCTGTTTTTGTGCAAGCACCATCAGAGAAAGGATCTGGTGGATTTGTTATTGATTTCTCATGGGAGGAGTTTCTGCTGCTGTTTCCAAAACAGCAGCTGCTCCAATTGAGCGTGTGAAGCTCTTAATACAGAACCACGATGAGATGATCAAGGCTGGTCGGCTGTCTGAACCCTACAAGGGTATCACTGACTGTTTTGGAAGAACAATCAAGGATGAAGGATTCATTTCTTTATGGAGAAGCAATACTGCCCATGTCCTTAGATACTTTCCCACACAGGTAAGTTCATCAAGTTGATGTTTGATAGATCACTTCATAATTAATCTGGATAGCTCACAAAGAGTTGAATCCAGATTTTTTATTTCTTTTATTTGTGCATTATTTAGCTGTAGTTTTTCATCAAAATCTTAGACCTGTAAAATTTGCACCAGGCCTTGAACTTTGCTTTCAAGGATTACTTCAAGAGAATGTTCAACTTTAAGAAAGACAGAGATGGCTACTGGAAATGGTTTGCTAGGAACCTGGCATCAGGAGGTGCAGCTGGTGCTTCATCTCTTCTGTTTGTCTATTCCCTTGATTCTGCTCGAACACGTCTGGCTAATGATGCCAAAGGTACGAAGAAGGGTGGTGCAAGGCAGTTCAATGGATTGATTGATGTGTACAGTAAAACCATCAAATCTGATGGGGTTGCTGGGCTCTACCATGGATTTAACATCTCATGTGTTGGGATTATTGTATATCGTGGACTCTATTTTGGAATTTATTCTCTTAAACCAGTGGTGTTGACTGGTTCATTGCAGGTTAGTAAAAATATGAAATGGAAATAACACACATTATTCATTTCTCTCTTTTTCTAAAGAACAAAAATTTTCCCGATTTCTGTTAAGGGCATTTTATTGATCATTTACTCTTTTAATTTCCTATTGGAAATAACACACATTACTCATTGCAGGTTAGTTTCCTATTGGGATGGGGGATTACAATAGGTGTTGGGTTGGCATCTTACCCAATTGATACTGTCCGTAGAAGGATGATGATGACCTCAGGAGAAGCAGTTAAATACAAGAGCTCATTAAATGCATTTTCTTAGATTATTAAGAATGAAGGTGCAAAGTTTCTCTGTGTTATTAGTATCAGCACTCAGAGATCTAGAATTATTAAATTAATCCTATATATGAGCTAGGAAGGGGAAATGAGCTCTTCACATTTTACAGCAACGTAAGGTAAGCCCTGCAGTCAGCAGGAAGCACAGAGCCTCAACGCGTCTCTTTGCTATCTAATCTGTGGGAATTGAATTGAAGTAGTCTGTCTGTAGTAGTAGTCAGGCCATGGACCATGGTGAACCCCCCAACCCCACTGACCAGCCAATCATCGCCATTCTCCCTCTGTCCTGCCCTCTGTGTGTTCTCACCTACAGGATTCCATCTGTCTTGTATAGTTCCAAATGGTAATCGTATAAAACCTAATGACAAGTGGCCTTTCATCTACTTATTTACTCCAGTAACTTTTTTGTTCTTCTGGATGTCAAGACACACAAACCGGACTGCATTTGCAGGAAAGGATGGGTCAAAATAATGATCCCCTCCATGAGAAAAGCATAACAACTGTTGAAACTGAAAGAAAAATTAAATAGAAGAAGGATATCTAATTAGTTATCAGTAGAGAAGAAAATGGTCTCTCTCTATAATATGCTATTGATGTCTAATTAGTTATCAGTCCCCCTTCTTCTATTTATTATTCTTCTTATTGGCCATCTATTCTTTGCAATTTATCTTTTACTGGTGTTCCTTTCTTCTCTCTCTAAACATGAATACTGTTTCCCAAGTTTGCAAGTAGCAAGCAGCTTTCTTTTAGCAGGTCATAACCTGAAAAACAATAGACTATTGAACCAGGCACCCCCCCCCCCAATGTATTTACCTATGGCAACCTTAGCTTTCCAAAAAGAAAAATCATTGCTTGAACAAGATTTTCCCCATTTTGGAAAATAAGGACACTGCAAAAAGAAAAACCAGCTTTCTTTTAGCAGGTTTCTCTCTCTCTCTCTCAAATTTTGGAAGTTTCAATGATTCCCCTTGAAAGTCACAACAGTATTTGGAGACCGGTTTCATCATATGGATGGATGTAAAATTGTACATGAATTCATATATAGAATTCAGATGATCAACTTTCCTTTTTTGGGTACTGATTTGGGCAGGTCCCATTTTTTAATAAAGATGGAACTTCAACAGTCCAACCTCCCCAGCAAAAAAAAAAAAAACAAACAGAAAAAAGACCATCATTTTATACTGATAAGGCTCAAAACCGTTGTTTTTTGTGATTCTAGTTTCTTATTTGAATAAACTGCATTAACTTTGAATGTTAAGTTAAGATCCCCCAAACCATTCTAAACCTCTCCCCAAACAGACACCCTTTCAAGACCACCCATCGACCTCTGCCAAATTATACAAGATTTCTCCAAAGATTCTCAACAATTATAAAATATTCTTTTGATGACCAAACCAAAACCCCAAACCCATAAAATCAAATAAATCTCACCATGAAAGAATTACCCACCAACCATCTTTCTTTCAACCAAAACCCCAAACCCAGAAACTCAAATAAATCTCACCATTAAAGAAATACTTATCGACCATCTTTCTTTTGGAAGAAAGATGGAACAACCTCACTTGATACCCCCATCCCACTGGTTAAAGAATTACCCACAAACACTCTTCAATGTTTTCCTTTTCCTATAATAACTTCTAATTTTAATTTGAAAATAAATATACCTAATTAACAATTGGTCCATGAAAGAAATTGGAAAATTGATGAACTAATTAAGTTGATGAGAGATAGGGCATTTAAAAAAAAAATGCGGTAACGAAGTAGCACACCTTTGCCGTCCGAATAGGTTCTGTATCCAAATGAAGTTGCACACTTTTACCAAGCCAGCGTCTAGAGAAAGATAAATGATCCTTTTCGGTGAGAGAAGTAAAGAGTGAGAGAGAGAGAGAAAGAGTGATAGAATCAGAGAATTGAAATTCTTACCGTCGATGGATTCTTCCTACATTAGCACCCGAACCAGTTGATCAATTGTGATAAAATAAGAAACGAAAGAACAGAGGAGGGTTTTATGAGTGAAAGCAAGATTAAAGAAATGAGGAGTGGTTTCAAAACTAAAGAAGAGTGATAAAATAAGAAACGAGGAGAAGATAAAGAAGATTAAAGAATAAAAGAGAGTTTCAAAACTAATGGTTTTGGGGGCGGGAGGAAAATACTAACAATGTCTTTAACCACGGTCATTATTGACCGTAGCTACAAGGAAATTTCATGTAATTATGAAATTATTAATAATTTATTGATTATTAATTATTATTTATCTTATATATATATATATTTATTTATAGGATTGGGGTGCTCACTTCGTGCACGAAATGGAATCTACTCGTGCGAGTAGATTCTCACGTGATAGCAACCCATTTCCTATTAATTATATAAATTGTTAGATATTAGAATTATATAATTATCTAATTATATAAATATATAATAGTTATTATAAACATTGTTAATAATTAGATATCTAACCGTTCGAATGATTTTGACTATTTTTTATTTTTAATTTTTTTTTGTTAGAATAGGTCGACCGTTCGACCCAATAACCAGACCCCTAGCCGGTTTGGTCTCTGGGTCGGTTAATGGTTTTGACCATTTTTTTATTTTTTTGTTAGAATGGGTCGACCGATCAGTTCGAACGGTCAGACCGTTCAACCCGATAACCAAACCCCTGACCGGTTCGGTTTCCAGGTTGGTTTTAAAAACCATGATTTTATGTCATTCAAGCGTGTGACTCATACGACCCGAAAATGGAACCGTTCTGGCCACCGGTTTTTGGGTCAACGGTTTGACCGTCCAGTTCGAATGAACGGCCCGTTCTAACAACAAAAATAAAAATAAAAAAAAAATAAAAAAACAGTCAAAATCATTGAATGGGTCAATGGTTGACAATTTGACCACTTGCATCAATGGGTCGTTGAATGATTCAATAGTTTTTTTTCCAGGGACCAGGATTGGGGTAAAACGGAACTGGTTTCCTAGACGGTTCCTAAAAAAATAAAAAACTGGATGACCCATTCTGACAACAAAAATTATAAGCAAAAAATTGAGTGTGTGAGGTCCATTAAGCAGTACCATATGTGTTATGTCATTCGAGCGTGTGACTCATACGACCTGAAAACGGAATCGTTCTGGCCATCGGTTTTCGGGTCGACGATTCGGCTGTTTGGTTCAAACAGATGTCCCGTTCTGACAACAAAAATTAAAAAAAATAAAAAAAAATACCAAAACCCATTGAACAGGTCAATGGTTCGACTACCTGGGTATGGGTCATTGACCGATTCAACAATTTTTAGCCAAGGACCGAGATTAGGATAAAACGGAATTCGTTGCCTAGATGGTTCGACTACGGGTTGATGGCCCCTACGAAGCAGAGCCCCTCCACTAGTATTTATTTATTTTAATAATTTCTTAATTATTAATTTCAATGCATTACATGAGTTTCTAATCATTTTAGTAAATATTTTAATATTTATTAATTTTTATCTTTTTATTAAAATATTTATTACTTTATTATTTTTAAATATATTAATTATTTTATAATCAATTTATAGCCACCAATAACTAAAAAAGGTAATAACCAATGCAAGTGGATTTTTATTATGATTTTTTGAACTATCGTACGACCTAGATGGTCGGACCATTTGGTCGAGGAACTGTCCAGGCAACTAGTTCCGTTTTACCCCCAAACCTAGTCCTTGGCCAAAAGCCGTTGAATCAATCAGCGACCCATTGACCTAGGCAATCAAACCATTGACCCATTTGACTCGTTCAAAGATTTTGGCCTTTTATAATTTTTTGATTATTTTTTTTTGTCAGAATGGGTCGTCCATCAAACCAGATGGTTCGACCCGAAAACATGTGGGTAGAATGGTTCTGGTTCTAAGTCATTTTTTAAAACATTAGATTTTTATCAAAATTCACCAAGGGTTTGGATTGGTCAAAGCCTTTTCAATATCATATCTTTTGGGCAATATAAAATTTTCCAGAATTATAAATAGTTTTTAGTCATTAACTTAATTTATTGTTATAACCACGGATAAATAGAATACGTAGCTATAATTATAAATAATTTGTACCCATAGGTACAGAGATCTTTAGCCACTAACAAAATGACCGTAGTTGTAGGTTATTTTCTGATTTTCTAACATATAGCTACGGATATCTAAACACTGTGGCTATAGGTTTCTTTTAGCCACGGACCATTAACTTGTAACCACAAACAAACCGTCTGTAACTAAAGTTTAGTTTATAGCTACGGTTTTTATGTCCATAGCTACAGTTTGGTAGCTATAGTACAATTTTCTTGTAGTGTCATGACATTGTAATACTCACAAGTCACAAACAATGTGTTGACAATGCTTGGACAAGGGTGTTTTAGTCTTTTCATCATATATTTTTTTTTGTATTTAAGCGCCCAAGTATCCTCTTCTTCTTCTCCCACGAGATGACTTGTTGATGTTAGATCGCTGCCGGATCACGTCAACAATCCATATAGGTGATGGCGGTAGTCAATGAATCTTACACGGTTTGGTTTGTCCTGATTCCAGAAGTTTTTTTGTATGAATTTTGTAACTATTTGAAGCTTCTATGTTTTTTTTATGGATTTTTCAAAAAGAAAATTGCAAAAATTCTAGATTTGATGTTGAGCCTTATACAACATGTTTAATGAGGTTTTTCTACTACAAAACAAAGACATTTGGGTCATTTTACATTTAGGGAGTAACGGGAAGTAGCCTGTAATTTTCTAACCCCTATACAATTTTTGAGAGATTTTCTTCTCCCTCTATTTTGCCGTCAAACTAGTTTTTTGGCCTCCTTGTTTCTCTTAAATGTACGGTGATCCATTTTCTTGGGTCTTTATCTTTGGTCCGGTATTGATGGTCTTTTTGATTGACAAGAAAGTGTTTTGATAGAATATGGAAGTATTCAAGGATGTACAGATTTGGTTTCCAGTGTGCTCCTAGGAAATGTAGATATTTCTAATGGTATGATAACCATTGTTAAACTTGATGAGACCAACTTTCTGCAATGATCCCAATTTGATAAGCTTAATGTCATAGGAAGAGGTTGGCATTCATTATAAGAAATGAGGTAAAGCCAAATCCTGAAGATTCAAAATTTGCAAAGTGGGAGCAAAATAACTCTCTTTTAATGTTATGATTGATTTGCTCAACCCAATCTCATATTGCTTGTAACTACATGTTTCTTCTAACTGCTAAAGATATTTGGGATAGAGTTATTGCCACCTATTCCAAAGTTAACAATACTACTAGATTGTACCAACTTCGAAAAGAGACTTGCAATATCCATTAGGGGGAAAGATTTGTGGTTATGTATTTATCTTTTCTACAATCTATTTAGAAAGAAATGGATCATTTAAAAGCTCTAGCATGAAAGGATCTTGAAAATGGTGAGCAATACTGAAAGTTCATGAAAGAGAATAGAGTCTTTGATTTTTTTAGTCTACTTGAACCTAGAGTTTGACTTTACTATACAACATATTCTCAGTGTCAACATTGTCTCTCTTACTTCTGTTTACTCCCTTGTACAAGGGGAGGAGAGTACTAAGCATCCTATTGTTGAGAAGGATGAGGATATTATTTGTGATTATTGCAAGAAGTCAAGACATACTATGGAAAGGTATTGAAAGCTCAATATGCATTTAAAACTAGGAAGAATGGCAATGCTCACTTGGCTATAGTTGGTAATGATGTTCAAGCATCCTACTTACCTAGTTTTGGACATAATAATCCATTTAGTTCATATGCTAAGACAGGTATCGCACTTGCTTGTTCCACATCTTTCAGCCCATCAAATGTAGACTCTGGCCTAGTGCCCATATGACTAGTATACATTCACATTTTACTTGATACAAATTAAATCTAGGAAAGGGTAAGATTATTATTATTGATGGATCTTATACCCTTATCTTGGGTTAGGGTGAAGGCAAACTCACCCATAATCTTTCTCTTGGATATATTCTCTATGTACCTCAATTACATAAAAATTTATTAGTTAGTTTTCTTACAAAATCCTGTTTCGTGACCTTTTTTGTATTTGTCATGTTTTCTAAGACTTGAGAACGGGGAAGATGCTTGAAAGTGGGCATGAAATTGATGGAGTCTACTTCTTTGATGGATATTTAGGCTATGTTTGGTTTGAAGGAAAATGCAAGGAAAGAAAGGGAAACCTTTACAAACCTTATATAGGTTCCCTTGTCTTTCCTTTCTTTTCCCTACCTTTTCCTTTAAACCAAACATAGCCTTAGAGTATAGATTATTGAGTCAAATTGAGTTTTGTTCTAACGAGAAAATAAGTCTTTTAAAATTATGGCATTGTTGTCTTAGTCATATGCTTTTTTTTTTTTTTGTAAAAATTTTATTTCTAAATTTGTTTAACTCAGTGCCAAAGTTGAACATTGAATGTGAAATTTGTCATCTGTCCAAACAATGTAAAACAACATATTTATCAAGTAATAAAAGAAGCAATATTGCTTTCCATTTGGTTCATACTGATGTTCGATGCCCATATGCTATCCCTTTCAAGGGTGGGTATAAATACTTCATTCTCTTCATTGATGACTATAGTTAGTATAGATGGATCTACTTGATGAAAAGTCATGATGAGGTTCCTATGATTGTTCAAAACTTCATGAATATATTAGATACATAATTTGAGAAAAGAGTTAAGATAATAAGATCTAACAATGCTAAGAAATACTTTGAAAACTATTTGCGTGGATTTTTTGAGAATTGGAGAATTATTCACCAAAGTTCATGCGATCATACTCCACAATAAAATGTGGTTATTGAAAGGAAGAATAGGCATGTGATTGAAGTTGCTCAAGATTTACTATTTCAAACTCATGTTCCCACTCATTTTTGGGGTGATGCTATTGAGACAACTATGTATCTCATTAACAGGCTACCACTAAGGGTCCTTAACCTTTGATTTCCTTATTAGTTTCTCTACACTGATGTATCCCTCTTTAATTTAGAAAAGCTATAGATGTTTTGATTCTTGGCATAAGTTTGATCCTAAATCAATTAAATGTGTTTTTCTTGTTTACTCTCTAGTTTAGAAAAGCTATAGATATTTTGATCCTCTATCTGACAAGAGATATGTTTCTAAGGATGTTACATCTTTGGAGTCTTTTTTTTTTTTCTAGCCATCCTGTCTTTCTCTTTAGGGGAGAATGAAAGTGAAGATTGGACCCTCTTCTTTCTTCTTATTCATGTCCCTGTTCTTTCTTCTCCTCCATCTTTTCCTTGTAATAATGGTATTCCTTCCCCTTTCCCTCCTCCTCCTCCTCTTGTGTATCGGCCTTGGTCCTACAATAGTTTTTCATAAGGTGCAATAAGAGGGTGGCTTTTAAAGATGAATGCCCATCACAATCTGGTCTCCCTAACTTGAGTAATCTTGAACCTCTTGATAATTTTGTTACTGATCTTAACCTTAATCTTCCTATTGCCATCCCCAAGGAAAACAAATACAGGATACACACGGAAATCGGGTGCCTCATCTTTTTTTCATGTGTATTGGACTCATATTAGACCATATCGGGGGCATATCAAGGGTGTATCGTGGTGTATAGGAAGCGTATCGATGAAAAAGATACGGCAAAAATCTTAAAAAAAAATACAGGGAGAAAGCAAGCTTCTTTTCCCTAAAATAAGCATTGTTTCACCCCACAAATGACTTTAAAACTCTAAACCTCATTCCTAGAATTCTAGATTTGCAAAAAGTTGCAAGAAACAAGTGTGAATCATTAATTTTTTAAAGATTTTTCAAAATTTGAAAAAATATGGCAAAAATAGGTAAGTTTTTTCAATTTTTATAATATACTATTATTTCTTTTTTGTCTTGAATGTTTAAATTTATGTTGATCTACATTTCTTACATTCAAAATCTTTTTTTTTTTTGTTATTAGTAGATTTATGGAAATTTCATGAAGATAATTGGGGAAAATATAAATTAACAAAAAATTTGAAAATGTAATTTTTTTTGCCTATAAAGACTAAATATGTTTTAAATCTATGAATTTATCTATCATATCCATAGAGCAATTGAAATTTCTTCTTTAATGTTTTTTTTTATTTTTTTTTTATTTTTAGGCTTAAAAATAAATTATAATTGATTATATTTTATCATTTGATCACAACAATTGAATATATTATAATTCTATGGATGATATATCATATCCATAGGCCAATTGAAATTTCTTATTTAATAATTATTTTTTTATTTTTTATTTTAGAATGAAAAAATAATAAATAATTAATTATACTTTATTATTTGATCATACTGATTTAATATATTATAATTCCATGGATGATCTATCGTATCCACAAAGCAATTGAAATTTCTTCTTTAATAACTATTTTTTGAATATATTATATAATGTTTATTTATTTTGTATAATTTTTGGAAATAAATAATAAATAATTATTAGTTATATTTGCACTTAGAAATTGTGCCAATGCATGTTTTATGGTTAGATAGGAGAGTTGGCATTTTCTCATCCAATAAAACGTTAAGTCTTAAAAATTATAATTTATAAGTTATAGTTAAGCATAGGATTTTTAATGAAGCTATAATTAATTACAATATATTTCTTCATAAAATCATTAAAATATATTAATTTAATGTATATACACTTCATTTAGGTCTTATATTTAGTGTTATTGATGTATTTTTATGATTTATTAAAGTATTTATAGTGTTCCCAAGCATATCTATGTGTATCTTTGTTTTTCTCCGATACGCATGCATATCTAAGGCGTATCTCGATATGTCTCTTAAAATTGCATTTTCGATACACTTAGTGTTTCCGTTGCTTTGAACCTTGGCCATCCCAAAAGGGAAGATGACATACATCAAGTATCCTATTCTATTGTGTCTATATTATTGTCATTTCTTTTGTTTTCATCCTTCCTAGTATTATAGAGGCAATGTAGTCCCCTCACTAGAAGGAAGCTATGAACCAAGAGATGAAGGCCTTGATAAAGAACCGGACTTGGAAAATTTTCACTGTCATAAGGACAAGATTCCTATAGAGTGTAAGTGGGTTTACACTATTAAGCACAAGGTAGATGACTCAATTGAGAAGTATAAGACTTGATTTGCGGCCAAAGGATACACTTAAACTTATGGCATTGATTATTTGGAAACATTTGCTCTAGTTCCTAAAATGAACTCTATTCGTGTGATCATGTCTCTTAATACCTACTACTCTTGTCCTTTATATCAAATGGATGTAAAGAATGCATTCCTTAATGAATAATTACAAGAAGAAGTTTATATGGACTTACCACTTGGGGTAAAATTTTCTACCAGTGAAGGAAAAGTTTGCCACTTGAAGAAGTCCTTGTATGGGCTTAAGCAATTCCCTAGAGCCTAGCTTTACAAGTTTAAAAATTCTATCTTAAAGATTGGATTCTCTCGATCTCAAGCAGATCACACCTTGTTCATAAGAAGAGTTGATGGTAGAGTAACGATATTGATAGTTTATGTTGATGATATTGTTGTGATGGGCGATCACATCACTAGTATCTCTCAGTTAAAATCCTCTATTGCCTTAGAATTTGAGATTAAGGATCACGGTGATCTTAGATACGGATGAAGGGGAATTTGGCCCGACCTCGTAACAGGGAGACACGTGGACGTGATTCGACATAAGCGACAACTCAACATGATCATATCGGCACGTGGACGTGACTTGACACAAGTGACAGCTCAGCATGATTAGTTCGCTACAAAGCGACCTCGGGTACCCTGATACCCAGAACTAAGGATATCCCGAACTAAGATCGTCTCAGTACCAGATCACGACCAGGATAACGAAACCAAGATCACTATAGATCGAACCCGAACAGATGAACCACCTTGGTCCAGACTACCTTGAGACGAGTATACCTCAGTGCAAGATCACACCAGGACCACCTCGGTCCAAGGGCACTTCGGCATTCAAATCAGGTCAGACCGAAAGAGCACGAGCTCAGGAACCTCGCCACCAGGCAGCCCAGTACCTTACAGGAAGCTCGCCTCTCGTTCAATCCAACCACCGCATGGAAACCCCGAGGATCTCACCACCGTGTTTCGCATCTTACGGGATCGTACCTCACAACGGCTATATTACCTCACCCACTCCTCGGTTCAAACGGAAGAGGAAAATCTTGCCAATTGGTATTTTACCCACCTAACACGCAAGCGGATCCCATCACAGTAAGGATCTAGGAACCGCTCCACCAATCCATGGGGACTCCAGTATATAAAGACTTCACCCCCCAAGGGCGAAGGTATGTTCTTTTATGTGTGTAATCTTTTCTCACTAGCTCCCAAACCCTCTGATATCATCTTCAAGCTCTCTACTACTACTAAATGCTAACTTAGCCATCAGAGTGTCCCCGCTGGGTAAGCCACCCCGGGATCTTTGACTCCTCTCTTGCAGGTTACCCAGTTCTTGTCGTTGTTGGCAACCAGATCATCTCCAGCAGGGAGCAGCCGAATTATGCCACATCATTTGGCGCCATCTGTGGGAAATCGTTACTAAAAGCCTTTTATCTCCATTTCAAAGACCTCAAGCTCAAGATCAAACCCATGGCTTCCTTCAGCAATGCCAGACAGCACAACGAAGCAAACATCTTCGGGGGGGCAACCTCAGTTCCCGTCTGTTTTCATAGGTCAGTTCATAATACCGCTCCCCGCGGGTGGGAGTCCAGCACTGACTGTGCCTCAACCAACTGAGCCTGTGAACGCCCCACTTCCCCCTGTAGTGGGTGCGACCTCCGTTGAACCCTCTATGGTTCCCCCAGCAGAAAAGAAAGAGATAAGACCACAGCTCAAACAACGGTGGTGGAAAGAGGAAGAAAAGCAAGTCCCCAACCAGGGGAGGGAACATGTCAGATTTTCATCCTCGAGCTCCCCCGGCTGAAAGAACGAACTTCACACCCCTCAACGCGAAGCGAGGGGAAATTATCATGGCGATCAAGGATGCCTCTTTTGTGAAGTGGCCGCTCCGGTTGAGGGGGGATCCGACCACAAGAAATAAAAATGTATTTTGTCATTTTCATAGGGATAACGGTCATAGTACTGAAGATTGTAAAAAACTCCGCGATGAGATTGAAGAGCTCATCCGTCACGGGTACTTGAAAAATTTTGTACAAAAAAGTAATAAAAACCAGGCAGATCGGCAGCAAAGGAGAGATGCTCCCAAGCCCAACAGCCAGCACAACGAGCAACCGCAGAGACAACTGCCCGAGGAGAGACCAATCTGCGGGATGATCAACACGGTCACTGGCAAGCTGCACCTTGGCCGTAGGAAAGTCCTCAGTTCGCGAACTGGAACACGAAGAGTAGAATCCGCCAAAGTGACCTAGGCCTGAGGACCCGATATACTTCATGGAAGACGATGCACGAGGGGTCCAGTACCCCCATGACGATGCATTGGTGATAAAGATGAGGGTCAATGACTTCGAGGTGAACTGTATCTGGGTCGACTCTAACAGTTCAGCAGACATCCTGTTCAAAGATGGATTCGACAAGCTCCAGCTCCAGGAAGGCGACCTCAAGCCAATGAGCACCCCACTGGTAGGCTTTAGCGGAGAGGAAGTCAAGCCCTTAGGGCAAATGTCAATACATGTGGAGAGCGGCACCTGGCCTAGCATCGCGAGGTTTGAAACACCTTCTTGGTGGTCACGACTCCCTCCCCGTACAATGCCATTATAGGTCGGCCTATCACCCATGCACTTCGTGCAGTGGTTTCCACCTACTACTTGGCTATGAAATTCCCTACAGACATCGAAGTTGGGATAGTGCGAGGAGACCAGCTTGAATCCTGCAAGTTCTATGTTGTCGCTCTCAAAGGGAAAGCCAAGCTAGCAGACGACCTCAAGCTAGAGCGACCAGTGGAGTATTTCGAGGAGCGAGCTACGCCAACTGAAGGGACGATCCACATCCCGACCTCAACGGAAGATCCAGCCAGGACCCTCTAGATCGGAGCAACGATCGAGGAGCCTCTCCGCTCTCGGCTGGAAAGTTTTTTACTTAAAAATTTAGATGTATTCGCATGGTCCGCGACAGAGATGCCCGATATAGATGCTAAGATAATAACTCACAAGTTGAATACTGATCCTTTAGTCAAGGCAGTTAGATAGAAAAAACAAAACCTCACCCCGAAGCGCTGGAGGATAGTCGATGAGGAGGTTGGGAAACTCCTCGCAGCCGATTTCATCAGGGAGGTCCATTACCTAAGCTAGGTGGCTAACCCCGCTCTGGTAAAAAAGGCCAACGGTAAATGGTGCATGTGTGTCGATTACACCAACCTGAATCGAGCTTGCCCGAAGGATTGTTTTCCACTCCCTAAGATTGACCGTCTAGTGGACGCGACCTCAGGGCACGAGTTGCTGAGTCTTTTGGACGCATACTCGGGCTATAACTAGATCAAGATGGACCCCATCGATGAGAAAAAAACAGCATTCATAACCGAGCTAGGACTGTATTGTTACAAGGTCATGCCCTTCAAGCTAAAAAATGACGGGGCGAACTACCAAAGACTTGTCAACAAACTGTTTGAGCCATTGATCGACAATAAGGTTGAATTCTATGTAGACGACATGGTCGTCAAAACCCAATTTTTGAACTGTTTAATAAGTGACTTGCAATGTGTTTTTGAAATCCTGTGCAAGTATAGTATGAAGTTGAACCCTAACAAGTGTGTCTTTGGTGTCACCTCGGGTAAATTCCTGGGTTACATAGTTAATCGGCGTGGCATCGAAGCAAACCCCGAAAAGATCAAGGCTATCCTATATATGAAGCCACCTCGCAAGTAGAAAGAGGTCCAAAGGCTGAATGGCCACATGGCTGCCTAAGCCGCTTCATGTCCAATTTTGTAGATCGTTGCCTGCCTTTTTTCAAGGCAATTAAGAAAAGTAAAGACTTTGAATGGACTGAAGAGTGTCAGCTCGCCTTCGACGAGCTAAAGAAATACCTAGTTAGTATCCCAGTTCTGACCTAACCTGAGGAGGGTGATGTTTTAAATCTGTACCTCTCCGCGAGCAATGAGGTGGTCAGCTCAGTACTAATAAAAGAAGTAGATCAGGTTCAACGAACTATCTACTATGTGAGTAAGTTTTGCAGGACACAGAAACCAGGTACCCAGAGATCGAGAAATTGGCATACACACTGGTCACAGTAGCTCAGAAGCTTCACCCGTATTTCCAAGCTCACACAGTTGTAGTCCTCACGAACAAACCTCTGAGGCAAGTCTTACTCAAGCCCGAGGTATCTGGTAGATTGACGAAGTGGGCCATCAAACTCAGTGAGTACGACCTCCGGTATGAACCTCAAACAGCGATTAAGGCCCAAGCCTTAGCTGACTTCATAGCAGAATGCACCTTCAGCACCGCAGCCCCCGAACTGATTGAGCTCAAACACAAAGAGGAGGCTTCGACCAGTGCGGCACCGACCCCGGTTAGAGCAAGGCCAACTTGGGACGAGGAGCCCTAGATCCTCCATGTAGATGACTCATCCAATCAACAAGGAAGCAAAGCCGACGCTATTCTGCACGGGCCAAGCGGGGTAAAACTGGAGTACACACATCGGTTCGAGTTTGTGGCATTCAATAACAAAGTAGAGTATGAAGCACTACTAGCCGGGCTCACACTGGAGAAAGAGGTACAAGCGAAACACATCATCATCTGTAGTGATTCCCAGCTCGTGGTCAACCGGGTCACTGGTGATTACAAAGCTCGCGACCCCACCATGACTGCTTATTTAGCCAAGATCAGGGAGGTTCTACGCAGCTTCCAATCATGCTTCATTAGGCAGATTCCAAGGTTCAAGAATGTTGAGGCTGATGCCCTATCCCGATTAGCCAGCATGAGCAGCAACACCATGAGGACCATGTACATAGAGAACCTACCTCGGCCCAACATTCTTGAGGGGTAGAAGAGGTCGCTCCTGTTGCACAAACAGAGTCGAGCTGGATTGACCCACTCGCGAACTACCTACTTCACGGAACCCGACCTGCAGACCACAACGTGGCCAGAAGGGTAGAGTGACTGGCAGCCAAGTACGTCATGATAGATGGACAATTGTACCGAAGATCCTACATGCTTCCCTATTTGCGCTTCTTGCGACCTTCAGAGGCTGAGCTTGTTCTCCACGACACTCATGAAGGCCTGTGTGGTGGACACCTGGGGGGCAGGGCCCTCGCCCAAAAAGCGCTACGGTAAGGATATTACTGGCCCACGATGAAGGCAGATGCACTCGAGCTTGTCAAGAAATGTGATAAATGCTAGAGGCATGCCAACATCCATCACCGACCCGCTGCCGACCTGAAGTACCTCACCAGCCCATGGCCCTTTGCATAGTGGTGAATCGACAATCTTGGACCATTCCTGCCAGTGCTAGGATAGAGGAAATTCTTAGTGGTAGCAGTGGATCACTTTACGAAGTGGGTAGAGGCGGAACCCCTATCAACAATCACAGCTCGAACTGTACAAAACTACTTTTGGAAGAGCATAGTACGCCGCTTCGGACTGTCTCGAGTGCTCATCTCTGACAATGGTAAGTAGTTCGAAGATATTAAGTTCTAGAACTGGTGTGCCGAGATGGGGATACAACAGAACTTCACTTCGATAGCACACCCTCAGGCGAACGGGCAGACAAAAGTCACGAACAAAGCCATACTCCACAGACTGAAAGCTCACTTAGCCCAAGCTAAGGGGCTATGGGTAGACGAGCTGCCTAGCATACTATGGTCTTGCCGAACCACCGTCAAGACCGCCACAGGTGAAACCCCCTTCAACCTCACCTATGGCACAGAAGCGGTAATCCCATTTGAGATCAAGGTACCTACATTACACCTAGAAGCATACAACGAAGAAGAAAACGATGACGAGCTCCGTACCAACCTTGACCTGCTGGAAGAAGTACGAGACCTCGCATATATCCAGATCGCAGCCTACCAGCAAAGAGTAGCTCGGTATTATAACTCCCGGGTCAAGAAGCGGCACTTTCGTGTCGAGGACCTGGTCCTTCAGAAAGTTATGGTACCTGAGCCCGGTGTAGGTAAGCTTGGACCGAATTGGGAAGGTTCCTACCGAATAAAGTGGGTACTCGGGGAAGGTACGTATGAGCTCGAAACCCTAGAAGAAAAGCAAGTACCTAGAGCGTGGAACATCACCAATCTAAGGTGATACTACCTATGATTGCCAAGCTGAAGTTCGAACTGCAAAGACACCCCCAGATGACCAAAAGCCAAGCTAACAATTGACCTTGGCACCAGCACAAGACCCAGTTGCCTCTTCGGCATGGGCAAAGTTCAGGAGTGGACTATAAGTCGCTCCCAAAGCCTAAGGGCTACAATATTGCTCAAGACCTAGTTGCCTCTTCAGCATGGGCAAAGTCCAGGAGTGGATTATGAGTCGCACCCAAAGCCCAAGGGCAACAATACTGCTCAAGACCCAGTTGCCTCTTTGGCATGGGCAAAGTTCAGGAGTGGACTATGAGTCGCTCGCAAAACCTAAGGGCTACAATACTACCCAAGACCTAGTTGCCTCTTCGGCATGCGAAAAGTTCAAGAGTGGACTATGAATCGCTCCCAAAGCCTAAGGGCTACAATACAGCTCAAGACCTAGTTGCCTCTTCGGCATGGGCAAAGTTTAGGAGTGGACTATGAGTCACTCCCAAAGCCTAAGGGCTATAATACTACTCAAGACCTAGTTTCCTCTTCAGCATGGGCAAAGTTCAGGAGTGGACTATGACTCACTCCCAAAGCCCAAGGGCTACAATACTGCTCAAGACCCAGTTGCCTCTTCGGCATGGGAAAAGTTCAGGAGTGGACTATGAGTCGCTCCCAAAGCCTAAGGGCCACAATACTGCACAAGACCTAGTTGCCTCTTCGGCATGGGTAAAGTTCAGTAGTGGACTATGAGTCATTCCCAAAGACTTAGGGCCACGATACTACATAAGACCCAGTCGCCTCTTCGGCATGGGCAAAGTCCAGAAGTGGACTAGAAGTCGCACCCAGAGCCTAAGGGCTAAAGTACCAAACTGACGGAGACCTCGGCACCACGTGAGACCTGGTTGCCTCGCTAGCATGGACAAGTTGCTTCGAATACCTAAGGCATAGACAGCTCGAACATAAGCCCTATGATATTTTGCCCACTGCGGCACATAAGTAGTTTGTGCATGGACAGGACGGGTATATGCCCCACGATGTCACTCACCTCGGTGTACGTTATGTGAAGTTACCCCTACTAAGCCTTCGCAAACAGTTCGGGGTAACAAACACTTAGAAAATATTCTATTATAATTATCCTTACTTATTGTCCAGCTCGGTAGCTCGACAATTTGGGTAATCTACAAATTTGTTGCCTAGATCGAAAGCTATCTATACTTAGAATATCTTTTACACGAAGGATTACTCAAAAAATGGTATTTTATTCACAAAAGGTACAAGTACATAGATTTTGTTCTAACCCGAGCTCGGCGGCTTCGGGGTGTACATTCAATACAAGAAAAGAAAGCTCAAAGATCATGGTTGTCAGCAGGATCGGTCTCCATATGATCCTCTGCATTGTCCTAGTTCGAAGGGCACTCCTCAACCTCGCCGTCACTCCCTTCCTCTGATGAGTTGGGCTCTGCATTTGCTGCCTCTGCATCCTCGGGAGTAAGCTTAGATGCGGAGATGGCTTTGAGATCGAGGTCGGGGAAATTCTTTCTCATCACAAACTTGCACAACTTAAAGCCAGAGCGGTAGGAGCTTGAACCATACTTGACTCGGAGATCGTGGAACTTCGAAGATTGATTGAAGTGCTCCACAGCCTAGCTTCGTGCCTCTTCTACAGTGGTCTCAAATATCCGAGTTCGCTCTTGAATCATCACCTTGAGATCTTCAACTTCTCGTCAAAGCCTCATCCCTTCCTCGATTAGTGCCGAGTTCTCCTCGGTCAACGCAAAGATCTGCTCCTACTGTTTTCCCCCCTCCTCGGTCAACGTGGAGATCCGCTCCTACTGTTTCTCCTTCTCCTCAGTTAAAGACAGAATCAACTCCTTCTGACCTTGAGCCACCTTCTTGGCCCGGAGCACCTCGCCCCGAGCTTTATCAAGCTCGCGATACAGTTTTTGTGCCTCCTCCTTGGCTCCCTGAAGCTGCCTCAAATGGATTTGCAACTGACACAAAAGCACATGAATGGAGGAGTTCACCTAGCAAGGAAAAAATTGAGGTAAGAACATTTTTTGAAAAGTTCACAAAGAAACAAAAGTACAAGGTAAAAGCACCTACCACCATGTAGAGGCCGGCAGCAGCCCGACCCCCAAGCCGAGCCGTAGACCTCTCGGCCCACTCCGCGACCTCCTCGGAGAAGATGGCCTCCTTGCTCTTATGGATCCTGAACAAGTGAGTCAGGATACTCCTCTTCGGAGGCTCGTGTCAGGGTCTGGAAGTGCTCACTGGCTCGGGAGAATGAGCAGCTTCCGATTCGGGCACTGGGGTGCTCTCTGGTTTCTCCTTCCGAGCACTCCCCTCTTCTTCTAGATCCACCACAGGAGGGTGAGGGCAGACCTCCTCCTGGGGGATATCGGCGGAGATCGGCTCTGCGATGTGGACCTCAGGTGGGGTAGGGGTTGAAGGACTGACCTCCCGACGAGGCTTCTTCACCTTCCTCTTCTTCCCCTTCTGCATACTATTGAAAAGGTTTCTGGCATCGACCTCCGGCATGATGACTGCAAAGAATAGAAGGTTAGTCACGAACTAATCAGAACCTTAATAAGTAAAAAACCAAGGCGACCTACTAGGACTCAAGCCGGCCTGCACGAGCTTATCTTCGGCAAGGTAGTCCTTAGAGTGGAAACCGAGCTCCGCCCAACACTGGAGTGTCTCCCTTATCTTCAGAAAGGTAGTCCTTATGGGTATATGCCTCGCGATGTCGCTCACGTCGGCGTACGTTAAGTGAAGTTACCCCTACTAAGCCTTCGCAAACAGTTCGGGGTAACAAACACTTAAAAAATTTTCTATTACAATTATCCTTACTTATTGTCCAGCTTGGTAGCTTGACAATTTGGGTAATCTACACATTTGTTGCCTAGATCAAAAGCTATCTATACTTAGAATGTCTTTTACACGATGGATTACTCAAAAATTGGTATTTTATTCACAAAAGGTGCAAGTACATAGATTTTGTTCTAACCTGAGCTCGGCGTCTTCGGGGTGTACATTCAATACAAGAAAAGAAAGCTCAAATATCATGGTTGTCAGTAGGATCGGTCTCCATATGATCTTTCGCGTCCTCCTGGTTCGAAGGGCACTCTTCGACCTCGTCGTCACTCCCTTCCTCTGACGAGCTGGGCTCTACATTTGCTGCCTCTGCATCCTCGGGAGTAAGCTTAGACGTGAAGATGGCTTTGAGATCGAGTTCGGGGAACTTCTTTCTCATCACGAACTTGCACAACTTAAAGCTAGAGCGGTAGGAGCTCGAACCATACTCGACTTGGAGATCGTGGAACTCCGAAGAATGATTGAAGTTCTCCACAGCCTGGCTTCGTGCCTCTTCCATAGCGGTCTCAAACATCTGAGTTCGCTCTTGAATCATCGCCTTGAGATCTTCAAGTTCTTGTCGAAGCCTCGTCCCTTTCTCGATCAGTGTCGAGTTCTCCTCGGTCAACGTGAAGATCTGCTCCTGTTGTTTTCCCCTCTCCTCGGTCAACGTGGAGATCCACTCCTACTGCTTCTCCTTCTCCTCGGTTAAAGACAGAATCAACTCCTTCTGACCTTGAGCCACCTTCTTGACCCAGAGCACCTCGCCCCGAGCTTTATCAAGCTCGCAATATAGATTTTGTGCCTCCTCCTCCTTGGCTCCCTGAAACTGCCTCAAATGGATTTGCAACTGACACAAAAGCACATGAATGGAGGAGTTCACCTAGCAAGGAAAAAATTGAGGTAAGAACATTTTTTGAAAAGTTCACAAAGAAACAAAAGTACAAGGTAAAAGCACCTACCACCATGTAGAGGCCGGCAGCCCGACCCCCAAGCCGAGCCGTAGACATCTTGGCCTACTCCGCGACCTCCTCGGAGAAGATGGCCTCCTCGCTCTTATGGATCCCAAACTGGTGAGTCAGGATACTCCTCTTCGGAGGCTCGTGTCGAGGTCAGGAAGTGCTCATTGGCTCGAGAGAATGAGTAGCTTCCGGCTCAGGCGTTGGGGTGCTCTCTGGTTCCTCCTTCCGAGCACTCCCCTCTTCTTCCAGATCCACCAGGCGGACCTCCTCCTGGGGGAGATCGGTGGAGACTGGCTCCGCGATGTGGACCTCGGGCGGGGTAGGGGTTGAAGGACTGACCTCTTGGCGAGGCTTCTTCGCCTTCCTCTTCTTCCCCTTCTACATATTGTTGAAAAGGTTCCTGGCATCGAGCTCTGGCATGATAACTGCAAAGAATAGAAGGTTAGCCACGAACTAGTCAGAACCTTAATAAGTAAAACACCAAGGCGACCTACCAGTACTCAAGCCGGCTTGCACGAGCTTATCTTCGGCAAGGTTGTCCATACAGTGGAAACCAAACTCCGCCCAAGACTGGAGCATCTCCCTTATCTTCGGCAAGGTAGTCCTTACGGGTATATGCCCCGCGATGTCGCTCACCTCGGCGTACGTTACGTGAAGTTACCCCTACTAAGCCTTCGCAAACTGTTTGGGGTAACAAGCACTTAGAAAATTTTCTTTTACAATTATCCTTACTTATTGTCCAGCTCGGTAGCTCGACAATTCAGGTAATCTACACATTTTTTTCCTAGATCAAAAGCTATCTATACTTAGAATATCTTTTACACGAAGGATTACTCAAAAATTGGTATTTTATTCACAAAAGGTGCAAGTACATAGATTTTGTTGTAACCCGAGCTCGACAGCTTCGGGGTCTACATTCAATACAAGAAAAGAAAGCTCAAAGATCATGGTTATCAGCAGGATCAGTCTCCATATGATCTTCCACGTCCTCCTGGTTCAAAGAGCACTCCTCGACCTCGTCGTCACTCCCTTCCTCTGACGAGCTGTGCTCTGCATTTGTTGCCTCTGCATCCTCGAGAGTAAGGTTAGACGCGGAGATGGCTTTGAGATCGAGGTCAGGGAACTTCTTTCTCATCACGAACTTGCACAACTTAAAGCCAGAGCGGTAGGAGCTCGAACCATACTCAACTTGGAGATCGTGGAACTCCGAAGATTGATTGAAGTGCTCCACAGCCTGGCTTTGTGCCTCTTCTACAGTGGTCTCGACGATCCGAGTTCGCTCTTGAATCATCGCCTTGAGATCTTCAACTTCTTGTCGAAGCCTCGTCTCTTCCACAACCTGGCTTCTCATCAAAGCCTCCAGCCCAAGACTGGAGCATCTCCCTTGTCCTCAGTCAACGTGAAGATCTGCTCCTGCTGTTTTCCCCTCTCCTCGGTCAACGTGGAGATCCGCTCCTGCTGCTTCTCCTTCTCCTCGGTTAAGGACAGAAGCAACTCCTTCTGACCTTGAGCCACCTTCTTGGCCTGGAGCACCTCGCCCTGAGCTTTATCAAGCTTGCGATACAGTTTTTGTGCCTCCTCCTTGGCTCCCTGAAACTGCCTCAAATGGATTTGTGACTGACACATCAGCACGTGAATGGAGGAGTTCACCTAGCAAGGGAAAAACTGAGGTAAGAACATTTTTTGAAATGTTCACAAAGAAACAAAAGTACAAGGTAAAAGCACCTACCACCATGTAGAGGCCGGCAGCCCGACCCCCAAGTCGAGCCGTAGACATCTCGGCCCACTCTACGACCTCCTCAGAGAAGATGGCCTCCTCGCTCTTATGGATCCCGAACTGGTGAGTCAGGACACTCCTCTTCGGAGGCTCGTGTCGGGGTCTGGAAGTGCTCACTGGCTCGAGAGAATGAGCAGCTTCTGGCTCGGGCGCTGGGGTGCTCTCTGGTTCTTCATGCCGAGCACTCCCCTCTTCTTCTAGATCCACCACGGGAGGGTGAGGGTGGACCTCCTCCTTGGGGAGATCGGCGGAGATCGACTTCGCAATGTGGACTTCGGGTGGGGCTGGGGTTGAAGAATTAACCTCCCAGCGAGGCTTCTTCGCCTTCCTCTTCTTCCCGTTCTGCATATTGTTGAAAAGGTTCCTGGCATCGACCTCCGGCATGATGACTGCAAAGAATAGAAGGTTAGTCACGAACTAATCAGAACCTTAATAAGTAAAAACCAAGGCGACCTACCAGGACTCAAGCCAGCCTACACGAGCTTATCTTCGGCAAGGTAGTCCATACAGTGGAAAACGAGCTCCGCCCAAGACTGGAGTGTCTCCCTTGTCTTCAGGTTTAGCCTAACACCAGAGTCTTGAATGGAAGCTCTCCAATGAGTAGGGAACGGCCACCCCGCAGGATTATGGACCACTAATTAACTCCGTTCCAGGTTGGGATCCTATTGGGCAGTTTGTGCAAAAGCTTATAGCCCGGGCAAGGAGACAGATAGTAGGTTCGCCCATGCTCAGGGAGGACACAAGAAGAGTTCCTCTTGATAGACAAGATGGAAGAAAAAATGTCGAGGTCGAGGGGTAGACAGTACTTGTAAAAAAGAGAAATGGTTCCTACTACATTTCGAATAGAATTCGGGTGTAACTGATCGATGGTGATGTTAAAAAACTTCATGACCTCCATAATCAAGGGGTGCAAAGGCAAACGAAGACCAGCCACGAGCTGTTCTTCAAAAATTACGATCTCACTATGATCGTGTTCCCAAGGGAAGTTACCTACGGGGAGACTATAGGAGAGCTCGCCCGGGAGGTTGTACCAGTGAACTAAGGCCCGAAGCCTGTCCACAGTCCTGATGGAAGGGCCAAAGTGATCTGGCACTCGAACTTGATAAGAAGTGGATACCGGATGTGGTGGTCAAATTTCTTAGAGGCAGTGGTTTCATCTGCCACGTCGAACCTTGTGGTGTCAGGTGTGGTGGTCTCCAGTCTCCACTGCCGGAATTCGAAAGAGAATGACCATTTACTCGATTTTAAAGGAGCGAGAGAGTGGGACCCACCATTTTTTTCTGAGTTATAGAAACTAAGTTCAGCTACAGTCCAATCACCCTCAGAAACTAAGTGTCTGAGGAATATGGAAGTATTCAATGATCTACAAATGCAGATATTTCTAATGGTATGATAACCATTGTTAAATTTAATGCGACCAACTTTCTGCAGTGGTCCCAATTTTCTAAGCTTACTATCATAGGAAGAGGTTGGAATTCATTATAGGAAAGAAGGTAAAGCCAAATCCTAAAGATTCAAAATTTGCAAAGTGGGAGCAAAATAACTCCCTTGTAATGTCATGATTGATTTGCTCAACCCAATCTCATATTGCTTGTAGGCACATGTTTCTTCCAACTGCTAAAGATACTTGGGGTAGAGTTATTGCCACCTATTCCAAAGTTAACAATACTACTAGATTGTACCAACTTCGAAAAGAGACTTGCAATATCCATTAGGGGGAAAGATTTGTGGTTATGTATTTATCTTTTCTACAATCTATTTAGAAAGAAGTGGATCATTTAAAAGCTCTAGCATGAAAGGATCTTGAAAATGGTGAGCAATACTGAAAGTTCATGAAAGAGAATAGAGTCTTTGATTTTTTTAGTCTACTTGAACCTAGAGTTTAACTTTACTATACAACATATTCTCAGTGTCAACATTGTCTCTCTTACTTCTGTTTACTCCCTTGTACAAGGGGAGGAGAGTACTAAGCATCCTATTGTTGAGAAGGATGAGGATATTATTTGTGATTATTGCAAGAAGCCAAGACATACTATGGAAAGGTGTTGGAAGCTCAATATGCATTTAAAACTAGAAAAATTCAAACTAGGAAGAAGGACAATGCTTACTTGACTATAATTGGTAATGATGTTCAAACATCCTCCTTACCTAGTTTTGGACATAGTAATCCATTTAGTTCATATGCTAAGATAGCTATTGCACTTGCTTGTTCCACATCTTTCATCCCATCAAATGTAGACTCTGGGCTAGTGTACATATGACTAGTTTACATTCACATTTTATTTGATATAAATTAAATTTAGGAAAGGATAAGATTATTGTTATTGATGGATCTTATACCCCTATCTTGGGTTAGGGTGAAGGCAAACTCACCCATAATCTTTCTCTTGGATATATTCTCTATGTACCTCAATTACATAAAAAATTGTTAGTTAGTTTTTTTACAAAATCTCCTAATTGTTTTGTGACCTTCTTTTTTGTACTTGTCATGTTTTCGAATACTTGAGAACAAGGAGGATGCTTGAAAGTGGGCATGAAGTTGATGGAGTCTACCTCTTTAATGGACCTTTAGGCTATGTTTGGTTTGAAGGAGAATGCAAGGAAAGGAAGGGAAAGGTAAGGAAACCTTTACAAACCTTATATAGGTTCCCTTGTCTTTCCTTTCTTTTCCCTACCTTTTCCTTCAAACCAAACATAGACTTAGAGTATAGATTATTGAGTCATACTGAGTTTTGTTCTAATGAGAAAATAAGTCTTTTAAAATTATGGCATTATTGTCTTGGTCATATGCTTTTTTTTATTTTATAAAAATTTTGTTTCTAAATTTGTTTAACTCAGTGCCAAAGTTGAACATTGAATGTGAAATTTGTCATCTGTCCAAACAATGTAAAACCACATATTTCTCAAGTAATAAAAGAAGCAATATTGCTTTCCACTTGGTTCATACTGATGTTCGAGGCCCATATGCTATTCCTTTCAAGGGTGGGTATAAATACTTCACTCTCTTCATTGATGACTATAGTTAGTATAGATGGATCTACTTGATGAAAAGTCATGATGACGTTCCTTTGATTGTTCAAAACTTCATGAATATGGTAGATACATAATTTGAGAAAAGAGTTAAGATAATAAGATCTAACAATAAAATGGGGTTGTTGAAAGGAAGAATAGACTTGTGATTGAAGTTGCTCAAGATTTACTATTTCAAACTCATGTTCCCACTCGTTTTTGTGGTGATGCTATTGAGACAACTATGTATCTCATTAATAGGCTTCCATCAAGGGTCCTTAACCTTCGAATTTGAGATTAAGGATCATGGTGATCTTAGATACTTTATTGGTATTGAAGTTATAAGATCCAAGAAGGGAATCTTTTTCTCACAAAGGAAGTATGTTATTGACTTGCTCAATGAAGTTGGGAAGTTAGGGTGTAAGCCTATAAAAACTCCAATTGATCTCAATCATAAGTTGAGTAACATTGGAGGAGAAGTTCTTCCAAATAGATGGATACATTAATGATTGCTAGGCCATCTCTTGTATCTTTGTTTGACTATACTTGATATATCTTATGCTGTTAAAGTGGTTAGTCAATATATGCATGAACCTAAAACAACTCATATGTAAGTTGTTAATAGAATTTTAGCTTGTCTAAAAGGATGCCCTGGTAAAGGGATGTATTCCAATCATAGCTATCTAAATGTTGAGGCATACACAGATGCTAATTGGGTATAGTTCATTGATGATGGAAAATCTACATCCGGTTATTATGCCTCAGTTAAAGGCAATGTGGTTTCATGAGAAATAAAAAATAATTATTTGTTTCTCATTTTAGTACTGAGGCAAAGTACAAGGCAATGGCTCATGGAGTGTCCGAACTACTATGGTTGAAGACCTTATTAACTGAGATGGACATCCAAGTAAATACTCCAATGAGATTGTATTATGACAATTAAGCAGTCATAAATATTATTCTCAATTCTGTCCAATATGATCGTATAAAGCACATTGAGGTGGACACACTTTATTAGAGCAATAATTGCTAGCGAAGATATTTGCCTTTCATTTGTAAGGTTAGAAGACCAACTAGCTGATTGTCTCACTAGACGTGCTCACCATCCAAAGTTTTCTAAAAACCTTGTCAAGTTTGGCATGATTAACATATATGCTCATCTTTAAGGGGAGTGTTGAGAATGCTTGGGCAAGGGTGTTTTACTCTTTTCATCATCCTTTTGTGTTTAGGCACACAAATATGGGTTTTTTTCTTTTAATTTTCTTCAAAGTATAAATAGTATTTTTAAGGGTGTGATTAATGACATACACACACACCCCTCTTCGATACCTCCTTCCTCTTCTTCTCCTCCTTTTCTCTTCTCTTCTTCTACAAGCCCTAGATCTACAACTCAATGTTTCAAGACTTAACTTGGACTGGAATCTCATTCCAGTTGATTCCAATTCCAATTCCAATTCCAATTCCAAAAAATTTTGATTATGATTCTGATTCCAACTACAAACCAAATATACCCTTAATTATAATAAATATTTATTTATTAAAAATCAAATCAGAATTAATATAAGAATAGTCATAGCTCATCAGCCTAAGAATCTTTTTTTTTTGTACCATCTTAGCAACTAATCATAATCCTAGTTTAGGTTGACCTCTAACCTGCTATGTTACAATATGTTGATTCAATGAAAGATCTGGTGAATCAGATGGTTGAACTTTGGAGTCTTGGCTAGGGGTGTTAATGGACCGGTTTTGGGTTGGATTCTATCTTAATCAAAATCAATTTGGACGGATTGGATGGAGCAATAAGACATGTTGAACTGGACCAGTCCATACTTAATAGTCCAAAGTATTTATTTGGATTCGATTGGACTGGGTCCATAATGGATTTATGTTAGATTGGGTCAGATTGAATATTTGAACCTATATCTGATCTATTAATAGAAGATAAGAACACAGATCTCAATAGACCAGGTTTGGATTGAACCAATCTAAATTAAAACTAATTTGAATAAGTTAAGCAGTCTAGACATTGAATTAGACTGGTCCAAAGTGGTCCCAAAGTATTCATTGAATTGGATTGGACTTCTGTAATGAAATTATATTGGAGCGGACCAGATTGGACCAGATCCGGTTGAATTGACACACCTAGTCTGGACCTATCTGATCTGTTCAACAGGTTACAGTATCTACAGATTTTAAAACACTTGGCCCATTGGCCAAGATGGGAAATCAGTTGTATCTCCAAAGCAGGCTCTGAAACACTTATTGTAACATCTCTCTTCTCTACAAAAATTTCTAATTAATGGGTAAATCGATGCTGAAAATGTATGAATCGGAAGAATTTTCACCAATTAAAACCCCTCCATGAATTTTGATGAACACCAATAAAATATATTTTGAGAAGAGAGAAAGAAAATTAAAAGACTTGCCTAGTGTTTTAAAAAAAACGACCAAGAAACAGAACCCTCTTTTTATGCCAAATTCGGCTTCAGTCCAGATACCCTCAGTCAAGGCACCGTTTGCGCATTTGGAGGACATGCCACGCGTCCTCCAAATCATGTAAATGGTTGAAGCATGCGAAGATGTTTTCACTCGTTATTTAACCAACCAAAACGAGACATGGTTCTATTCTCCTCTCCTCTCTTCTTCTCTCCCTTTGAGTGTCGCAGACGAGAGTCACAAGACACTCGTTCTCTTCTCCCCCTCTCTCCCCTATCCGTCGGCAGCGATTTAATATCCATTACCGCCGGCGACAAAGAATAACAACGCCACCGATGCTAACGTCGCCGGAGAGAAGCTCGCCACTTTCTCAATCAAGCTCAACAAACCAAACTCCTCTGCCTTGGACAAAACCCCCAATCTCTCGATGGAAGACAGAGTACACCCTAATTCATCGATCTTGGACAGCAATCCGGCCTTCTCCACGTTTCTCAGAACCTTCTTCTTCTCCCACTTCTTGACTATGTCAACTTTCACTTCTTCACTTCCTTAAGTAAATATCCCAGCCCCGTACCATTGTTTCTGCCAGTTCTCATCGTATCTATTCACCTGGATTCAAAATAAAGAAACATGAACAGGTGCCAGGCTCAATAGTCAATACCTACTGAAATAAAAAATCTAGACAGAGAGCGACAGTCTTTCTAGTACGCTAATACCTTTCTCTTGGGTGCCATAGCGACAATCTTTACGATTTTTTGGGCGGAAGAAAAGCGAGGAATTCCAGATCTGAAAGACGGGAGGTTGTGGTCGAACTTCCGGGAATAAGCAGCTGAAGCTGCTGGAAGTAGAGCCATTGAATTCGGAGATTCTCTTCTCTACTTTTTTCGGCAAGCTGCTCAAATTTCCTAGAGGCGGTGGTTTCATCTGCCACGTCGAACCTCGTGGTCTCGGGTGTGGTGGTCTCCGGTCTCCACTGCCGGAATTCGGAAGAGAATGACCATTTACTCGATTTTAAAGAGCGAGAGGGTGGGACCCACCATTTTTCTTATGAGTTATGGAAACTGAGTTCGGCTTCAGTCCAAGCACCCTCAGAATATAATGTCTCATTTTAATTAATTAATTAACGCGTTCTCCAAATACGCAAACATTACTCTGAATGAGGGTGTTTGACTGAAGCCGAACTCTTTGTCTTGATTCAAATGTCAATCCGTACGATTATAAAACATGTAATAAATAAATAAATAACAGATAAAAATGTTTAAAAAGTAAGAAGTGTGATAAATGTTTCTATTAGCGATAACAATGGTTAGAAATACAAACGTTGCTACTTGTATCAACAATTCACCGAGTCATTGGCCGAGGCAACAGTTTTTACAATATACAGTTAAGAGGTAAAACAGACCACCTGAAACATGACCACGTTGTGGAAAACATCTGGGTTGACATAAAATGCTTATTGGGTCAATAAACTTTAGGAATGGCAAATACCCATCACCCCAACGGAGAGTTTTTCTTTTTTTTTCTTCATAAAAAACGGATTTTGGGGTAGGGATGGATTTTGAGATTTAACAATCATATGGATATAGGTAAAATACTGGTGTTAAGGCTAAACCAAATTCACATATTATATGAACTTATATGATAAGTGATGAAAGATGATTTGACTCAACCTATGAAACGGTGACACATAGATGCCGACTTAGCATAAGCGGCAGTCTAGCATTGAAGCCCGGAGCGACCAAATGACAGGCCCATGAAGCAGTCCGCTACGTTACAGCTCACGAGAGGAGGAGTCCGCCGCAAGGTGAACTCCGGGTTCCCCATGCTATCTTCGAAGAGATACCCCGAGGCAACTGTAGCTCGCGAGCTAAAGTTATTAGCTCGCCCGAGCTCCCTAACAGAAGTCATTCCGAGGACCAATTTCACTAAGGTAATCCTGGAGTGTTCCAAGCTCGCAACGAGATAGCTCGCGAACGAGCCGCACTAGCACCCTATAGGAAGCTTCTGACTGATAGATCGTACCGGTCAGACTACGCCATATCCTCTACTGACGGCGCAGTCCTAGTCCTTTCGACAGTCTGTGTCCATGTCTCTCGACAAGCAAAGGCGTGTCTGCCACTTTGGAAACATGTCACTCACACGGGCGAAGCATACACCATAACGGCCACCTGCGCAGTCCTAGCAGGTAACGGCTGTGGCAGGAGCCCAGTGGTGGTTATGCCCGACCTAATGTGAGTGTCCCTATAAAAGCCCTCAGGGCAGAAGGGAAACTTCTTCTTGAATCTTCGACCTCCTGAACATAGTGATAACGCACTATCCTCACTCTTAGCCTTCGTTCTCCTTTCGCTTTTTACACACAATACTAACTTAAGAATCGGAGCGTTCCCGTCGGGAAACCCCTCAGGAGTTCTTCCTTTTTCCTCTCGTCTCAGGTACCTCTCAGGAGCCACGTGAGCGCCAGTTAGGAGTGACCGGATTGTGCTACATCATTTGGCTTCGTCTGTGGGAAACGCTTCAAAAGGCCTTTCTCTCTAAACTCTTTCAGTTCTTTCCCTCCTTGAAACAATCCAACGCTCATGACTTCCTCTAGCAACGTCGGACGAAGCACGAAAATGGATAACTCCAAGGAACGACCCCAATTTCCTACTGTCTATATCAGACAGTTCACCATCCCCCTCTCAACAGACGGAATCCCCAACTTGAATGTGCCCCTCACAATGGCACCTGTCATCTCCCCACTCCCTGCTATAGTCGGAACGACGTTCACCGAACCTTCGGTCGTGCCCCCAGCGGCCAGCCTAAACCAGCTGGAGGACTTGATGTAGTGCATGAGGGCCATGCATGCTCAAATGCAACAGTTCCAACAACTTCAGCTCTATCAACAACACGTATTGCACTAGGTCTCCCAGTATCAGTATCAGCAACAGTTTTCCCAACTGCTCTAGCCTCAGTGCTCAGCCTTGCAGCAAGCCGTCTCGCCGCCAGAACGAGCACCCCTCCGGCTGAGGAGAGGCCCCTCAAAATCTCCCAAAAATTCAGGCCTCCCCCGGCGGTAGACGGGAGAGACCGGTTACCCCGATCTCGCCGCGGGCGGACAGGTCGGGAGGACCCCGGCTCGGCAGGTCTACATCACCTCGATAGTCAAAGTTTGGAACCCCGATCCTTGAAAACCGGTTCGAGATCCTGGCAACAGACTCCAAGTAGGACCCCTCTGTCCACAGCCATCACCAGTAGACCGGGCTACTCCCTGTGCAAACCATTCTAGACAGCGCAGAAGTGAGCAGCACAAACGCTGAGCCCACTAAGAAGTAGAGATGTCGCCGCCGAGCTCGTCGATCTGTCACCCGCGATTTGCCCGAGCTCATGGGCAAAGAAGAGGTAAGCTCAGCCGAAGTCAAAGTTCCCCTCCTCTCGGTTCCGTCCCCCCTGTCTTCTGAATTCTTAGCAGTCCCAATGCCCAAGGACTTCAAGCTCCCCTCTCTTGACAAGTATGATGGGTCGTTCGACCCTAATGATCACATAGATGCCTTTCAGTCACAGATGCATCTGGCGCGAGCCAGTGAGTTGTGCATGTGCGTGGCTTTCTCCACTACTTTTAGGGGAGCAGCTTGTACGTGGTACCGGAACTTGGCACCCGGGTCGATAAGAAGTTGGGCGCAGTTCGCACAAGCCTTCACGTCCCACTTCATCACCAGCAAACGGTGCCCGCGAACTGAAGAAAGCCTCCTCAACATAGCGCAAAGAGAGGGAGAGTCCATCCGGGGCTATATCAAGCGGTTCAATGACCCTTGTATGCAGATATCGCGCCTGGACCCCGCCGTATGCCTTGCAACAGCCAAGAAGGGCGTGACACACAAAGAGTTCAAGTGGCACATGGTTTGTCAACCAGCCCGCGATCATAACCGAGTTTCTGAAGCTTGCGGAAAAGTTCATAGCCACCGAAGAGGAGATCAACCAGAAGGGCGAGGGCACACCCGAAAAAAGAAAGAGAGAAGGAGAGCCTTCCAGTCAAGGGGACAACCTAAGAAAAAAGGAAACAATTCGGGGGGCAAAGTCGGGTCAATTGTTCCGAGCTCCTGTAGCGGATCGAGCTTATTACACCCCATTGAACGCGAAGCGGGCCAAAATCTTGATGGCGATCAAGGATGCCCTGTACGTGAAGTGGACACCCCATCTGAGGGGGAATCCCAATGAAAGAAATAAGAGTTTGTATTGCAGTTTTCACAAAGATCACGGTCATAGTACCGAGAGTTGTAAAAACCTCTGCGAGGAGATAGAGGAGCTCATCCGTCGTGGATATTTGAGAAACTTTGTACAAAATAATAATAACAATAGTAATAGAGCAGGTCGGCAAGGGGAGCATGGTAAAGATGCTCCCGAGTCCAGAAGCAGGGCGGCCGAACAACCGCTGAGGCAGCCTCCAGAGGAGAGGCTAGTTCAGGGGACCATCCACATGATAGTGGGAGGTTCTATCGTTGCGGGTTCCACTTCAGCAGCAGCTCGGATGTCAGTTTGTGAGGCCACCCAGGAAGAGCAGAACCCCCCAAAGCGGCCGAAGATGGGAGACCCAATTTTCTTCATAGAAGATGATGCGCGAGGGGTCCACGACCCCCATGATGATGCACTCGTAATAAAGCTAAGAATCAATGACTTCGAGGTCAGGCGCGTACTTGTGGACTCAGGCAGCTCAGCCAACATCCTTTTCAAAGCTGCGTTCGACCAGCTTCAGTTACAGAGAAGTGACCTAAAGCCTACAGACACCCCTTTTGTGGGCTTCAGCGGAGAAGAAGTCCGCCCCCTTGAGAAAGTAATAGTATCTGTAGAGATCGGCACATGGCCTTGTGTGGTCAGATTCGAACACAACTTCCTGGTGGTAGCGACCCCCTCCCCCTATAATGCCATAATAAGTCGACTGATCACCCATGTCCTACAGGCGGTGGTCTCCACTTACCATTTGGCTATAAAGTTCCCAACAGACTTTGGTGTGGGAGTAGCATGGGGCAACCAGCTCGAGTCCCGCAAGTGCTATGTTGCCGCCCTGAAGGGGAAAACCAAGGTGGCCGACGACTCGAACTGGAGCAACCCACGGAGCAAGGTGAAGAGCGAGTCGCGCCCACAGAAGAAATAGTCATCTTCCCGACCTCAGTAGCAAACCCTGCTCGAACGCTTCAAATCGGCGCCTCTGTCCAAGAGCCCCTACGATCCGAACTGGTAAGATTCTTACTTCAAAATTTATATATTTTTGCATGGTCCGCGGCAAAGATGCCCGGTATGGACCCCGAACTCATGACTCACAAGCTGAACACTGATCCTGTAGTTAGGCCCATTAGACAGAAGAAAATCAACCTAGCCCCGGAGTAGTGGAAAGCGGTCGACGAGGAGGTCGAGAAGCTCATCACAGCTGACTTCATAAGAGAAGTCCACTACCTGAGTTGGGTAGCCAACCCTGTCTTGGTAAAGAATGCCAACGACAAGTGGCGCATGTGCGTTGACTACACCAACCTGAATTGGGCTTGCCCAAAAGACTGCTTCCCGCTCCCCAGAATTGACCGATTGGTGGATGCAACCTCAGGGCACGAGTTGCTAAGTTTCTTAGACGCCTATTCGGGCTATAACCAAATCAAGATGGACCCAGCGGACGAAGAAACGACTGCCTTCATCACGGAATTTGGCCTATACTGTTACAAGGTTATGCCCTTCGGGTTGAAAAACGCAGGGGCAACCTTTCAAAGGCTTGTAAATAAGTTGTTTGCGCCGTTAATCGGTAGAAAAGTAGAATGATATGTGGACGACATGGTCGTCAAAACTCAATTCTCACATGAATTAATACAAGATTTGCATTATATTTTTGAAATTCTGCATAAGTTTAATATGAGACTGAACCCAAACAAGTGTGTGTTTGGTGTGACCTCGGGCAAGTTCTTAGGACACATCATTAACCGGCACGACATCGAGGCCAACCCGGATAAAGTTAAGGCCATTTTAGATATGAGACCACCCCAGAAGCTGAAGGAGGTTCAAAGGTTGAATGGTCGCATAGCCGCCCTGAGCCGCTTCATGTCTAAATCGGCAAACTGTTGTTTGTCGTTCTTTAAGGCAATTAAGAGCAAAGGGTTCGAGTGGACCCAAGATTGCCAGCTCACGTTCGACGAGCTCAAGAAATACCTCGCTAGTGTGCCGACCTTAACCCGACCCGAGGAGGGCGATGTTTTAGAACTGTACCTCTCGGCGAGCGATGAAGTGGTCAATTCGGTACTAATAAAGGAAGTAGATCGGGTCCAACGGCCCATCTATTATGTTAGTAAAGTATTACAGGGAGCAGAAACGAGATACTCGGAGATGGAAAAGCTAGCATACGCACTGATAATCGCAGCTCGGAAGCTCTTCCCGTACTTCCAAGCTCATACTGATATCATTCTCACTGACAGACCTCTGAGGTAAGTATTGCTTAAGCCTGAGGTCTCTGGTCGGTTGACGAAATGGGTCATTGATCTCAGCGAGTACGACCTCCAGTACAAGCTGCGAACTGCCATTAAGGCCCAAGCCTTAGCAGATTTCATTGCCGAGTGCACGTTCAGCTCCGAAGCTCCTAGGCCGGTCAAGCACGAGGTCCCCAGTTCGGGTGAGCTCGAAGCTCCCAGGCCGGTTCAGTTTGAGTCCCATGAGGTAGCAGCCAGTGTGGTATATCTCCTAGCTAGGCCAAGCGCGAGCTGGGATGAGGAGCCTTGGATCCTTCATGTAGATGGCTCCTCAAACTAACGGGGCAGCGGGGTCAGAATAGTCCTGCACGGCCCAAGTGGCACGAAACTGGAGTACGTGCTACGCTTCGAGTTTGCGGCATCTAACAATGAAACAGAGTACAAGGCGTTGATAGCTGGACTAGCCTTAGCTAGAGAAGTAAAAGCCAAGCACATCATGATCTGTAGCGACTCCCAGTCGTGGTCAACCAGGTCATTGGTGAGTATGAAGCTCACGAGCCAACCATGGTAGCCTACTTAACCAAAGTCAGAGAAGCCCTGCTCAACTTCCAGTCACACTTTATTAGACAAATCCCTAGGTTAGAGAACGCTGAGGCCGACACCCTGTCCAGGTTAGCCAGCACCAGCGACATCACCATGAGAACCATGTACATAGAGGAATTGTCTCGGCCTAGCATTCTCAGGGGGGCAGAGGAGGTCACTCCCGTTGTTCAAGCAGAGCCGAGCTGGATTGACCTACTCATGAGCTTCTTGCTACACGAGACCCTCCCTGTAGACCGCAATGCAGCTAGAAGGGTGCAGCGCCAGGCAACCAAATATGTCATGATAAACGAACAACTATACCAAAGATCTTACACGCTCCCCTACTTATGTTGCTTGCGACCTACCGGAGCCAAGCTCGTACTCCGTGACACCCATGAGGGTCTGTGCGGTGGGCACTTGGGGGACAGGGCCCTCGCCCAAAAGGCACTCCGACAAGGGTATTATTGGCCAACAATGAAGGTAGACACTATTTAGCTCATCGGAAAATGTGACAAATACTAGAGACATGCCAATATTCACTACCAACCCGCTGCCGACCTCAAGTATCTCACCAGCCCGTGGCCCTTTGTGCAGTGGGGCATCGATCTATTCGGGTCATTCCCTCCAGCAATGGGTGGAAGGAAGTTTTTAGTAGTGGCAGTGGACTATTTTACCAAGTGGGTAAAGTTGAGCCCCTCATGATGATCACAGCCTGAAATGTCCAAAACTTCTTTTGGAAGAACATCGTGTGCCGCTTCGGATTACCTCGGGTATTGATCACCGACAACGGAAAGAAGTTTGAGGACATCAAATTTCAAGGCTGGTGCCGAGACATAGGGATCCAATAGAATTTTACTTCGGTTGTGCACCCTCA
The DNA here is from genome assembly GCF_056320005.1 of Nelumbo lutea. NCBI lineage: Eukaryota > Viridiplantae > Streptophyta > Magnoliopsida > Proteales > Nelumbonaceae > Nelumbo > Nelumbo lutea. The sequence continues at coordinate 91,336,922 of NC_142686.1, forward strand.
AGCATACGGTCAGGCAAAAGTCACAAACAGAGCCATCCTCCGCGGACTAAAGGCACGGTTGGACCGAGCTAAAGGATTGTGGGCAGATGAACTACCCAGTGTCCTATGGGCCTACCGGACCACGGAGAAGACTGTCATGGGAGAAACACCCTTCAATCTCACTTACGGCACCGAAGCAGTGATCCCTGCAGAGATCGAAGTACCTACGTTGCGGCTAGAAACATACAGTGATCAGACAAACAAAGATGAGCTACGTATCAACCTCGATCTACTCGACAAAGTAAGGGACCTCACGTACATTAGGACCGCAGCCTACCAGCAGAGAGTAGCTTGGTACTATAACACTAGGGTCAAGAAGCGGAACCTCCGCATTGGCGACTTGGCCCTTCGTAAAGTTATGGTACCTGAGCCCGGCACAGGCAAACTCGGGTCCAACTGTGAAGGTCCTTACCTTGTGAAACGAGTGCTCGGGGAAGGAACATACGAGCTTGAGACCCTTAAAGGGAAACAAGTACCTCGAGCATGGAATATTGTCAACCTAAGGCAATATTATCTGTAAGAATCGAGTAGGCCACGAGCCACTCCCAAAGCCTAAGGGCCAGAATACCGAGCTAATATGACCTCGGCACAATAGGACCTAGTCGCCTCTATGGCATGGGCAGACTCCAAGAGTGGGCCACGAGCCACTCCTTCATCCCAAGGGCCAAAACACCGAGCAAACAAAGACCTCGACGTGAAGAAAGACTTAGCTACTTCAGTGGCGAAGGCAAGGTATGAAATATTAAAGGCGTAAGCAGCTCGGGTTTAAACTCTACGAAGCATAGCTCGTCTCAACACGTTGGTTGAACTGAGGAATAACCAACCAATGCATAGTTCGGGCATACATGGTAATCACTTCGCGGTATACCATAGAGGCCTTAAACTTTAAAGGACAAATCGGGATAACGACAAACGAAGAGTCCTACTTCGGGCATGTAGCTTTAATAGCTCAAATGATGAGATCGCTTTAGCAAAAATAAAGAGAGTTCATCATACTCAGAAGAAGGAAAGAACTTTCATTGTCACAAAAAAAAAAGGAAAAGAAAGAAGAAAAATAACAAGTGCGATAACCGAGCTAAACGGCTCGGGAAAGGTTTGATTATCACAGGGCACAACCACCCAACCGAAGACTTGTGAAAGACCGGGTTTACGGCACCCGGAAGCCACCAGAAGCCCAGAGAAACGCCACCTCAAGGATCCACCTCCTCATCCTCTAGAGAGTCAGGCTCCTCTTCATCCGCTTGGTCCGCTGTCTCAAGAGACAAACATTTCATAGTAATGCCGTCAAGGTTGAGTCCGAAGAACTTCTTCCGAACCAGCCACTGGCAAGGCTTAAACCCCCAGTGGTATGAACCCGAACCGTACTCCACCTGGAGGTCCTGAAATTTCCGGGAGTCTTTAAAATCTCATACCGCTTTCTCTCGCTCAGCCTCTACCATTTGATCAAGTTTCGAGTTCGATTCAGAAGAGTGGACTCCAAGTCCCGCACTTGCTGCCTGAAGAGCTCCCTCTCCGCCGGGCGATTTGAGCCTCCTGGTCGTGGATAAGAATCTCTTGAGACTTGCTCCCCTTGCAAGTGTGGTGGAGCTCGCCCCGGATCCGGTCGAGCTCGCCGTGGAGCTTCTGGTTGGTAGCCCGTTAGTCGAGGGCATCGACACGGTGGATGCACGTCTGGAGAGTCATGGCATGGATGGTGGAATTCACCTATCGACGAAAAAGAAGATCAGAAGATAGCGGAAAAGGGCAAAATAAGAGAGAAAAAGGGAAAAATGTCACTTACCACCATGCAATGGGCAGAGGCGAACACGGAGAGATCCCCAGGCTCCATGTTTCCCCACTGAGCGATCTCATCATTAGTGATCACCTTCCGACTCCTTTGGCGAGCCACCAGATAATCATTTACCCCTTCCCAGTTTCCCACTAGGAATCGGGGCTAAGGACAAGGCTAAAGGGGATTACAGGGGGCCTCCCCCGGCTGAGGGAGGTCGTTTCCCCCAAGGTTAATCCCACTAGCACCCTCAGGAGGGGGCATCAGAACCTCGGGCGGAGAAGAGGGTAGGACCGGCTTGGCAAACCCGAACTCAGTACTTCCCGAAGGAGGGGTCCGGTCGGGGCGTGTCCTCTTCGCATGGCGCCTCTGGCTGCCCAAGAGAAGGCGGCGTGAATCGGCACTGGACATGATGGCTGCCAAAAGACCATAAGATATTAGTCCGACAAGAAACAAAATACACGTGTGCACAATAGTCACAAGGCACTACGCGACCTAAAAGGCTGACCTACCCGGGCTCAAGCCTGCCTGCACGAGCTTCTCCTCGGTCAAGTAGTCCGAGCAAAGGAAGCCTACCGACGCCCAGGACAGCATCGTTTTCTGAATCTTAGGGTCCAGCTCAGCCCCGGGGTCCTGAATGGCGCCCCTTTAAGCAGTGAGGAAGGGCCACCCCTCGTGGTTACGGACCACAAAGTAATACCGCTTCTAGGCGAGAATCTTATTCGGCAGCTCGTACAAGAGCTTATATCCACGGCGGGGAGAGAGGTAATAAAAGCGCCTCTTCGGAGGAACCCCAAGAGCAGCGTTCTTTATACAAAGGATAGAGACAAAAATATCAAGGTCCAAAGGAAGGCAGTACTCGTGACACAAGGATATAGTCCCAACCATGTTTCGAATGGCGTTGGGATGAAGCTAGTCAATAGTGACGTTGAAGTGATTTAACACCTCCACTATCAAGGGGTGCAGGGGGAGACGCAAGTTGGCCTCGAGTTGTTCCTGAAAGATTACTATGTTATCAGGACCATGCTCCCAAGGGAAGATACCAGTAGGGAGGCTGTAAACCAGATCCCCAGGGAGGCGAAAGTAGCGGATCAGAGACCTGAGTCTCTCCACTGTCATTAAGGAAGGGCCAAAGGTATCAGGCTCCCTTCCCCTAGAAGTAGATGCCATGTCACCAGAGGCCTCCTGAACCTCCGGGATCTACTCCCAAGCACCCCCCGAGCTCGAGGGAGCATCATCATCTTGGCTATCGCCCCTGTGATGGGTATGATATGGGTACCCAGACATGGCTGATAGTAATTGGGACTCACCAAAGTATACAGAATGAAGCAAACTGAGGAACTCGGGTAGACTAGGTGAAGTGCGCAACCTTAGAATCCAAAGACAGCAAGATGGCATGGGAGAAAGTAGAGCCCGAGGGGGCCCCCTATTTATAGTCTCCACCCTTTCAAAATGACGGCCCGGATCAAAGCAGATCCAACGGTTCGTGGGCGCCCTAACCGCATGCCTTCTGAAAACCAAAGGCGATTGGCGGCATGTCTTCCATAGTTAAGGTAGTCGCAGCCGCACGACGTTCGGAGTTAAAGGCCACCTCAGCACGTTTTCGGAATCTGAAAAGTCAGGAAAGTTAGAAAATCTCTTGATTCCCGCAAATGCATTTAATAAGGGCAGTCAATCAAGTTTGAATTTTGGTCAAATCAGTCCATCGCACTTCATAAACTCCCCGCGCTAAGGCGGTACTCTTAGCTCGAGGAGTGGGGGGTAATTGATGAAAGATGATTTGACCCAACCTATGAAATGGTGACATGTAGACGCCGACTTAGCATGAGTGACAACCTAGCATTGAAGCCTGGAGCGACCAAGTGACTAGCCCATGAAGCAGTCCGCTATGTTACAGCTCACGAGGGGAGGAGTCCGCTACAAGGCGAACTCCGGGTTCCTTGTGCTATCTTCGAAGAGATACCCCAAGGCAACTATAGTTCGCGAGCTAAAGTTATTAGCTCGCCCGAGCTCCCTAACAGAAGTCATTCCGAGGACCAATTTCACTAAGGTAATCCTGGAGTGTTCCAAGCTCGCCGCGAGATAGCTCGCGAACGAGCCGCACTAGCGCCCTCCAGGAAGCTTCTGACTGACTGACTGTACCGGTCAGACTGCGCCATATCCTCTACTGACGGTGCAGTCCTAGTACTTTCGACAATCTGCGTCAACGTCTCTTGACAGGCAAAGGCGTGCCTGCCACTTTGGAAACGTGTCACTCACCCGGGCGAAGCATACACCACAACGGCCACCTGCGCAGCCCTAGCAGGTAACGACTGTGGCAGGAGCCCAGTGGCGGTTATGTCCAACCTAATGTGAAGGATAGCTTGTATTTTTTACATTTTAATCAAATAATTGAAAATTTGATATTTAATCATACACTTTTATTTACTTATTATATATATATATAATAAGAAATAATAGCAAATTAGATGCAAATTCCAAACCCAAATTATGGATTCGACCCATCTCCCCCTCAAATACGAGAGAGTTTTGCATTTTAATATGCAAAGAAGATTTAGACTGCACACAAATCGATTCAGCTCAGTTTAATTTACATGGATCAACCGAACCGTTACTATCATTTTATTTATTTGATTAACCAAAACCGGCCGGCATGCATATAAAACCGTTAACCAATTTTAAATGCATTCTGTTAATTTAATCCATTAACCAAATTAAGAAGTTCAAATAACACAGCGAGATTGTTGTACGTATTAGAAATGAAATTGATTTGATGGAACCAGGATGATCAGTGTCATAACTGAAGTCGAACTCGATTGAGAGAGTCCAGCTTTTATTAGGGCAAATTCCATGCTCGCACTATTCACGCACCATAAGGACGTGCCATGCATTTTTTGGCTCCGGAATGGATTAAATGTCGTCTCCTTCACGTCATTAGCTTCTATTAAAAAATTCCACATTTCATTCGTCCCATTCCCCTTCCTGCCAGATATACCTAATCAAACCCCTGTTCATTTTCACTCTCTCTTCTCTAATCTGCGGCAATCAATAATCATCACTCGCGACCGTTAACACTGGTGATCGAAGAGAAAGATTAGATATTAATTCTTTTCATTTTTTTTCCTTAAACATTGCATCTTTGCCATGAAAGACCTGACCTTAATTGGTTTGGATGTTAGTCATATTCACTGTCTCTGCATCATCGATGACTATTTCACCGATTACCGACGATTGACGACAATGAATATAATTGCCATCCAAACCAGTTAGGGTCAGGTCTTTCGTGGCAAAGATGAAATGTTTGGGAAAGAAAAAGTGAAAAAAAAAAAATCAATACCTGAGATTTTTCTCTGGTTGGTTGCAGGTGTTAACAGTTTCCGGTGATGGCTATTTGTTGTTGCAGGTTGGAGAGGGACAGAGTGAGAGTGAATAGGATTCGGTTAGGTGTATCTAACACGAAGGAGAATAAAACAAATGAAATGTGAAATTTTTTAATAGAAACTAATGGCGTGAAGGTGGTGGCATTTAATCCATTTTGCACGCTTTAAGCACGTGCACGAGTAAAAAAAGTGTGGTGTGCCAATGGTGCGAGTATGAAATTTGAGGGTATTTGGTTTCACTTACATTTATTTAGTAAACGTTTATTGGCGATGCCACATAGGTGCCGCTTCAGCATTTTCTCTCTCTTGCTCTTATGCATGTATCGAAAATGAAAAACGTCAACTTTGGTTTTTGTGCATACCAGCTATTTGTATAAATTATTTTTTAAAGCTTCCACAAACGATTATGCGTTTTTTCATTGATATACTGATGTGAAGCCTGGTAGCACCTATTTATCATAAATGATTATAATTATTGCATTTCTCAGTTTTACCAACAAATAAAATATAAATATTTATTCAATAAACAAAAACGGAACCAAATACATACTTTCTAGTGATATAAATAAAAGGCAAAAGCAAGCCTATAGGGGGACATGCTTTTATTGTTTAGTAAACGAAAGGGGACTTGAAATATCGTGAGTAATAAACAGAAGACATTAATTTACACCGTGGGGACTAGGGATCCAGTGTCATAATAAAAATTATGATTGACATCCCATTAAATATGTCAAATTTGCAAGTGATACATCGGGTCGGTTTTAGTTCGGATTATAATATGATAAACCGTAGCTAAACTGAAGTATCGATTTCTCTATTTTTTTTTTCTAATCAAAAACTGATTGATCATTTTTCAGAACCAATCAGATTGAGTTGAATTGGGCCGGTTTGATCGGTTTAATCGATTCTAACTATTTTGTGAACAGTGAAGGATTTATATTCTAAAAATCCAACCCACTATAGGCCTATAGGGGAGGGTACAGGTTGAGAGGTCAAGGGACAACACAACAGTGAAGGGTTTACAAAACCCTCCCTAATCCCATCCCGAATAAGCCCTGTTAATAATAGAAATTACCAGACCAGTCCCAACCCATAGACAACACAACTAAATTAGCAGGCCAAAATCTTGTAACCCAATAAGCCCAAGTGATAATTGAGCTAGCTCTGGGTCTAGAAATTTTATCAGATTCCGTAGGATTCGAGTAGGAATTGGGCCTGTATGTTTCGTTTTCTTTTCTTTTTTTTTTTTATTGGTTCTGGAAATGGATCTATCCTAATCCGGATCCAACCAACCGCCTAATCACACCTATAAACATTTGTTGATCTTTACTGAATAAAAGTAGTAAAGATGTTCAAATAGGCAAAAATATAAGTTGGAGGCTTGATAATTCACTCAATTCAATCTTACATAGTAAAGGAAGGCATCTGCATTAGTATCCAAAAGGGGGAAAAAGAAACTAAGAAAACCTCACATATTCAATATAGACGTGGGAAGATGGTTTACCAACTGCCCTCATATAGCAAAGCAAATCCTAAATCAAAGCAGAGCCAAAACCAACAGCACAAGCACTAAAGTCAATACACCACTCCAATTTCTTTCGGCCCCAGAGAGCGCCCACACCCGAATGTCATCCACCACAGGCCCACAGAGGGAGCTATGGTCATCGGTTCTTGTGTTGTAATACACGCTGTAGAATGCCACCCGTGTCCTCTCGGCCTTGGCTGTGAATGTAAGGTTTGTAGTTGCAAAGGTCTCATTTGCCATAGGCAGGTAGTGGATGTTCTGCGCTTGGTCTCCTGCAAAGGCCATGACTGCCAAGGGTAGTTGGCAGGAGTCCCCTGCATGTCCCAGTGAAAAGGAGAGGCTGTATTCCTTCTTGGGTGTGGTCTCTACCATCTGAGAGATGATACCCTCCTTTCCAGAGAGCAGTTCAATGGCTCGTTTGCCTTGGGGAACAGAAAAATGATTCACATCAATGTACCTGACAGCCCTGTTGGATTCGACGATCCAGCCGGGCAATGAGGATGTCTCTTCGTCGAGGTTTGTGGGTAGCAGAACGCCCAGGGACCCATTCTTGAACATCCATGGGCCTTCTTCAAAGTCACCATTAATGACTACATGGTCTGAAACATGGAAGAACATGAAAACCCAAAATAAGCAAATCGATCAATTCAATGTTTCTCAAGGGAACAATCACCCAATCTATGTTACATTTTGATTGTAAATTTGTAATCCCTGTTTGAGAAATGAATAGAACAGCAACTTACCTTTGGGCTTATCGGGTGTGAAGAGCTTTTTTATGGCAATGTCATCAATAATTGGCCCACAAGTGGGATCATCTTCCATGCCAGGATTCCGGAACACCAAGTGTCCATCTTCCGAGTCGGCCTGAAAGGCCCATGCATATGAATCCCATCCCTGCACACTGTAGAGGGTCTGGAGATCGATGGTCTGCGATGCCGGGGGTACAGATACATTGAGAGATTCCAACTGGGCACATGTCCTTGCAGCACTGAAGGTGACAGAGTATATTGAACCCTTTTCAAGCTTAATGTCCTGGCTTATCTCTGCATCATTTCCTAGCCTTACTGCATGTACACCTTGAGGGACTATAAGGATCATTCCACCTTGTTTTTCACCTGATTCAACCAATTCCACCGTTCCATTTGTATTCCAATCAGGAATGGAAACTGGGCCATCTCCAACTCCAGAGAATCCATTTGATGGGACCTTCTCAAAATCACCATTCACAAGTGGACCTGCAAATCAGCAAATTCATGTTTGTCCTGGTCATTAAAACACTACCAACTACCAAGTACGATTTCGAGACTGTTTAAAACTTAATTTTGCAGTATAAATAAAATACACCCCGAGATGCACCCAGAACTAGCTTAGGATTGGACTTGTTTTTCAAAATAGATTGGATTTGCCCAACCAATAGGGTTTTCAAATCAACTGGATGAGACAAACAGACCAGGCTGGACCTGCTTAAAAGTTAAAACCAAATCCAAAATATCTAGAACCGTGAGGATTGTCCTAGCCGGGACCACACCTTCTGGTAAACCGGTCTAGATATAAACTTGCCCACCCTTTTCCCTTCATAGAATAAAGGCAGAGGGAATCTGGGACCTATGAAACCACATCCTAGGGGCTAGGTCCCTGGAAACCATCAATTTCTATGCATGATAACAAAGAGGTCTTTATAAGAGCAATCGATGAGTCGGCAATCATTTCACCCAAGCATGCGGACATCTCTCTCTTTCTCTCTCTCTCTCTAAAATTATATTCTGTCATGAAACCTAATAATGAGAGAAGGCAATCAAGAGAGACCATAGCATGGATTTGAGGTACTCTGATCATTATCACGCGTTTACAGTGTCATCATATAATGACATGAAAGTAAAGAAACGGTTTGGTGCCAACCCCTGATCGGCTGGCTGGTCCCTAAAATGTATAACCATGGCTCATATGCTTTAATTTCATTTGAAACCTAGCCACAGCCCCATGGCCCATGAGCATGGGCATCTATGCTCATATACTCCCCTATCCTATGGGGGTCTTTCACTCTACTACCTAAGCTCCATTTTATGCAAGATTTCCCTCTGAATAATCACAAACAAATAAAACACTTGGGCGTGACGGAAAATAGCCCAACAATCCTTGTTGGTTATTTTCTTCCCTAAACAGGGCAGATAATTCCGTCCATTTACTTAACCCTACTAGTTGGGGGGAATTTGTCACAAAATGAAACTTAGGTAATTGAGTTACACACCCCCATGGTATAATGGGGCATATAGAGTAAAATATTTTATTTAAAATTCGAGAAATCACGAGAGCAAAAAAGTATTCTTATTTCATAGTTTACCTACAACTTAGAGTCCTCTAGCACAGAGCATATTTCCACTCAGTCACTGAGGCGTGAGGATTTGTTTGCGAGGGAACCCTAAAACGCGTGAAAGGCTGAAAGCAAAAGAAGCGTCAAATGCCCCCTTCAAATAAGCACTGGGGTAGATGGTGGGACCCCACCTTGTGCCAAGAAAATATTTGGACCTTGGACTGTTCTGGTCAATTGAAATCTTAAAACTTGGATGGAGCAAAATGGGACGATAACTTATACCATAGAAGTATGTCCTTTAGTGGGATTTGGGAATCTGGGGACATGAGGTTGACAATTAAGAGTATTGGAATGCCCAAAAACCAGTAGGATCTCAGCCTGTACCCAAAATAGTGTATAAACAGCACAAAAAGACACAGTCACAGACAGCAGAGCTGGTCCCTAAGAATAACCCTGTTTAAAAATTGGATCTACCACAGCTAGCTTATAAAAAATAAGGAACTTTTACAAAGATAAAACCAGAGGCAAATGTCTTTTTACTAGGGGTATGAAACGGGTCGGAATTTAAATCGTATACAGACCCAAGTCCGGATGAGAACAGGTCCTTCTGTGCAACTGCAAGTAGTAACCCAGTTGAAAATGACACAGCAGCTATGACCCAAATGTCAAAAGCATGAGGAGTTCAGTTTAATCTGTGTCTTGCTTCCAGCTTAGCCTGAGAAGCAGGAACTGCAGACTGCAGTGTTCCCTTGTTATTAAGGAAAGGAGAGGAATCATGGAGCAACTACTTTTGACTTAGGCTACTTTAGCTTAACTTCATATAAGCTAATTTTGCCAAATGCAGCTCAAGCAAAAAGCTAGTAATGGACCCAGCTGGTTGAGCACCTACCTAAATGTCAAAAGCATGGGGAGTTCAGTTTAGACTGTGTCTTGCATCCAGCTTGGACTGAGAAGCAGAGCAGCTGCAGTGTTTCCTTGTTATCAAAGGAAAGGAGAGGAATCATGGAGCAACTACTTTTGACTTTGGATACTTTAGCTTAACTAGATATAACCTACTTTTGCCAAATGCAGCTCAAGCGAAAAGCTAGTAATGGACCCAGCTGGTTGAGCACCTACCATGGCTGGCTGATACTTATTGAATGGGGGTCCCAAAAAGCTTAAGATGCATGACTGCATTGATGGCCTGATGGGCAGTGGAGAAGGTGAAGACTAAAGAGTGGAGGAGGGAACAGGGATGTGAGGTACGGGTTCATCTAGGCAATGGCCCCGACTGGGCTTGGTGTGGCGGACCATCTTGGTCTGGCTCCACCACATCAATGCCGGACCCGCACCGCCTTGGGTAAAAAATAGTACAATCGGAAATCATGACTTCATATTCACTCGTTTTCTAGGGTCCCATTTTTTGGCAACTTGTCTTTGACGAAGAGAAATGATCTTTGAAAGAAAAAAGAGTTGGAAAGAATCGGAAGAAGTAATGGGTGACAGTGAAAATTTCCAACCAGTGATGAACAGATGAAGAAATGTAGAACAAATAGAAAGAGTATTAAGTTTTCATTAAGTTTGCTATAAAAAAAAAAGCACTGAACTCTTTTGTGGATAGAGACCGACTATATATAAGACCTTATTTGCTATAAACACTAAAATTTTTAACTGCTAAAAGGAGATAAGTCCTTAAAATAACGAATGTCAAATACAGCCTTAGTAACCTTTCAGCTTCTCTTCAATGAACACTCAGACATACTTGAAATAATTTTTTGGATCTTGAACTTGTTTTCAGATGAAACAGGAAAACAAGAATAATGCAGAAAGAGAGAGAGAGAGAGAGAGAGAGAGAGAGAGAGAGAACCGACATTGATCTGATTTCCAAGCTTCAAAGCGTGCTTCTCAATAATGCAAGAAAAAGAAGTAAAACCAAAAACTCTTGGCAGTATCTGGAAAACCAACAATGGAACAACTTTGATCGACTCATCCTTTTAAAGGGGAAAAAAAGAAACAATCCCAGTTAAGAACAAGAGAATGGCAGAAAATCAGTCCGGAAGGTTCTACTTGTGTACTAAGAACACTTCAAAACCAGAAAAAAGAAGAGGAAATTCCATCAAGAGACAAGTGAATTACTCCAATGAATATAAATATAACTACAGACTCACGACGAGCTTCGGACGGAACTCAAAGAGTTAAAATGGGAGAGAGGGAGAGAGAGAGAGAGAGAGAGAGAGAGAGAGAGAGGGAGAGAGAGAGAGAAAGAACATACCATCTTCAACCGCGGCAAAAACCAAGCGAGCAATAAACAGAAGAAACAGTGGAACCCATCTGCTGCAACTCGTGCTCCGAGCCATTTTCGAAGGCCAAAGGCCAAACCCTCCTCCCTCGCTCTTTCTGTCTCTACTCTCTCACTGAAAAGTGAAGAACAAACGCAGGGAATGAGGGGAAGTGCGGGGGGGTCTGGCCCTTTTATCTGGGTCTTAAGAGAGCATGAAAAATGTTTTCAAGTAGTAATTTTCTTTATGTAATTCAAAATTAAAGCAGAAGATCACTTTAATTTTTCAATTTTACCAAAACGGGTCTCTTTCTCTTTTAAAATATAAAAGAATTCCCTCTTGGCTTTTGCCCTCTCGGTTGGCGTTCTGCTCAAGTGCTCAGTGTTCACACTTCGCACTGATATTCTTCCGTGTTTCGCGATTTGTCTCCTTCGCTCCCTCCCTCCCGGCTCCCGCCATTCTTTGACAGCGACGGAAGCATCCCTCGCAATTACTTTGGACTTGTAGTCTATGGACTATAGATGATAGTGTTTGTATATAAACCAAAAACGTGGTAACTGAGTCCCACGCTGGTATGGTATGATCATCGGTTTCATGGTTCATCAACCATCGGGTTTGGATTATAGACCATATTTTTGGTATGGAAAAAGGGGATTCCCAAAAGTAACACGGCTTTGAAATGGCTTTGACTTGAGGCACGTTCGTTATATTCCTGGTCGTGTTCTCTCCCTCTCAATGAGAAAACGAGAAAAAGCAGCAGAGCAGTGCTGAGGTACGACGACAGGGCTGATTTGAACTCCTCCATCCTTTGTCTACTCGGTTCGGTTTTAGAGCTGTTTATTGGCCAGGCCGGGCTTTTTGTCTCTATAGTAACAGAATATATTCAGCCTGAGCCCAAGCCCGATTCAACCATTGGGCCAAGGCCTTGAGCCCGAACTGACCCTTATATAAAGTCTAAAGTTCGGTTAGAAAATTGGAAAAAGATTTTTAAAATATTCTTTTATTCAATAATAACAGTTTTATTTATATTCAAAGAGCTTAAAACCTAAAACAGTAATGAATGGTTTTACTATTACTTGAAAAAAGAGAATAATAATAAAGAAAATATATTATATGTATATTTTTATTATATAATACATTATTAAGACGAGCTTAGGCTTGGGTCAGGCTTTTTTGGGAGAACTTGAGTTTGCCGAAAAAAGGTCGGGCCTGATGTTTTAGGCCCGAACATGAACCCGCAAGCTTGAAATCCTATCCAAGACCAGCTTAGATCGGGTAGGGCCGGGTTGGCCCATTGGGCTACGTGACCCATGAACAAGTTTACTCAGTTTATTACTAGTCTCTAGTTTATTGTTGCCCAACCATTGCTTCTCTTTTTAGTTTTGGGTAGAGGTGTAAAGGGCATCCCATGCTTTTGGCAAGTCGGGTTGGGCCATGCTTAGTACCTCTGAGATACTTCATAGGTCCAACCTAGCACAGCCCAGGCAGTAGGGGTGATCATGGGCTGGGCTTTGCACTTATGATAAGGGTTATAGCTTAGGCTTGGGCCCAACCCGGCTTGGGGTTCCGAGCCTGAAACATAAGCCTTAGCCCATGTCTATATGGGCCCAAGCCAAGTCGGGCCTGATTCCGAGTCAATGTCACTCATATATAAAACATTACATATCTATATATTAAATGACATAACATGCATATAACCTTACTTTATACATTATATAATATAAAATATTACAAATTATATAAATTATACATGTCATGCTATAATATTTATATATAAAATATATAATATAATATAAAATAACATGTATACATATTTATACATTCTACACAAAATGTGTAAGTTTAAATATATGCGGGTCAGGTCGGGCTTGAAGTATTAAGCCCAAGCCCAGAATTTCCGAGCCGGGCTGAAATGATCACCCCTACTAGGTAGGCTCGAGCTCGGCCGCGGATCAGGCCAAGCCATGAGAGGTATATTTTTTTTAAAGATTTGAAAAGAAAGTAATGAAAATTTGAAAATAAATTAATAAAATAGACAAAATAGAAAAAAAAAACTTGAAATTTTATTTTATATGAATTTTGATGTATACAATTGTTTATATATGAAATAATAAAATGAAATTAAAAAATTATAATACAATTGGAATAAAATAGTATAATAAAATTGAAAATAAAGATATATATTAGTATATTATATATTATTTATATATAATATATATGGGTCGTGTTGGCACATAAGCCATGGGTAGCATGGCCTGCTCGGTCATGTCGTGCTATGCTAGCCCATGGGCCTAGAAACCTAAGCCCAACACGACCTGATTTACATCTATAGTTTTGGGTGGTGATATAGTAGGTGTGCAAATGGATCGGATCATGATCCCATCCAAATATGATCCTATTTTCCGAATTCGAATACCCTCTATTAGATTTTTGGATCGGATTGGATAATAGGATCCGATTGAATTCAAATCACCCTTAACTTATATATTTATAAATATGTTTATATTTTATAAAATAATATGTATATATTGATATATATATATATATATGATGAAAATAGTTGAAAAAATGCATATATATATTTTATTTTTTTGATATTTGATATCCTTAATGGTTTTGGATTCAAATCACCATTTGTGAGTTTTCTTCAAATAATGTATTAATGCCTTTAGAATTTCAATCGATCCGTTCGCATACCAAGTGGTACTCTGACTGGCAATACGAACATCATTTGGATTTGGGCTGTCAATCGATTTTGAAAAATTGAAATCAGATCTACGGATTTAGGTGGTGTTTGGGTCAATTTGAGTCATTTTCTTCAATTGACCCGACCTAGTTGGTTTACTTATTAACTAAACCGAAACCAATCGACCCAAACATGAAGGGCCAGTTTATCGGTTTAGTTGGTTTTTATATATATTTTGAACTAAAATATTTATTTATATTTAAGTTTATTTCTTTTTAGTTTTTATGCAAAATCAAATTTTATATTTAAATCGATTAGTCTTTTATGCAAAACTGATTTTTTGTCAATATATATTTAAATTTATAAAAAACTGAATTAAATATTGTGCCATTGTATTATATTTGTATTGGTTTTACTTTTTAGTTTTTATCATAAATAACCATTTTTTTCCAAAGTTCAAATAAAACACAAATAAAATATAGCATCATTTAACATATAGGGTAGGGACTAATTAATAATTACTTAAACATATAGGATTGGTTCAGTTCGGTTTGGTTTCGGTTTTATGAAAGCCAAAACCAAACCATGTTATCAATTTATTTTCTCATACAAACTGAAACCGATTGGTGGTTTTGAAAAACCGACCAGCTTGGATTGAGTCAGGCCAGTTTGGTCAATTTGACATTAAATATGAACAACCCTATAAAGACTTAAAAGAGATCTTCATGTGTTTGTTTTTTAAATATTTCTTCAGTAAAACATCTCATATAAAAGAACACGATCATAGAGTGATAGTTATGAGTTCTACTTCATAGTTATTCTTTGTTTCAGATCAAGAACTCCTAATTGACTTGAATGATAGGACCGTTTGGCTTAGGAACCATCCAGGCAACCAGTTCTGTTTTACCCCAAACCTGGCCACTGGCTAAAAATCGTTGAATCAGTCAACGACCCATTGGCCTAGGTGGTTAAACCGTCAACCCGTTCAATGGTTTTGCCTTTTTTATTTTTAATTTATTTTTAATTTTTGTTGTCAAAACGGGCCATCCGTTCGAACCAAATAGTCGAATCGTCGATCTGGAAACTGGTGGCTAGAACGATTTTGTTTCTGTGTCATTTTTTCTAGATGTCAATAATTAGACAAAATAACTCTATAGTCATGGTCATGGGAAGGGTGGACATTGCAAGGGATTCCAAAACCTTGAAAGATAAATCCAAAGTGACCTTGAACACAGAAAAAAATTGGCGATAAATCCACCAATTGGAAAAACCAAGGAAAAAAATCAAAAAATCGAGTCCAAAGTTCTGCTTTAAGATGAAGTTAAACATACATGCAATCAAAGAAAGAGACAAAGCAGGATCGTCTTGTACGAAAAAAAAAACATTGCACAAGAAAACCCAAAGAAAAAACAAAATGGTGGTAAAGCCCCCCCCCCCCCCACACACACAAGCAGAAAATGAAAAAAAAGGAACATACTGCACATGATCGAATAAAGCCCATAGTAGAAGAAACCTTTGAATAATGAAATCCAAATGCATAAAAAACCATGGTTTTCGAACTGTCGTTGACCCGGACAAAGGACATTTCGGCCCACGAACCATCTAGGCAACCAGTTCCTTTTAACCCTAATCCCAGTCCCTAGACAAAAACCATTGAATCGGTCAACAACCCATTGATCGGGGTGGTCAAATTGTCAACCCGTTGACCCATTCAATGGTTTTTGGTCATTTTTTATTTTTTAATTGGGAACTGTCCAAGCAACTGGTTCTGTTTTATCCCAATCCCGGTCCCTGGCCAAAAATCGTTGAATTAGTCAACAACCCATTGACCCGGGCAAATGAACCGTTAACCCGTTGACTCGTTCAATGTTTTTTGGCTGGTTTTTTATTTTTTTTTAATTTTTGTTGTCAAAACGGGTCATCCATTTGAACCGGATGGTCGAACCATCACCCTTATATATGTATATATTATAAACATATTTACTTATATATATATATATATATATATATATATATATATATATATATATATATTTTATAAATATGTTTATATTGCAATGTTTGTAAACTTTTTATAAAAATATTGATATATATGATGAAAATAATTAAAAAAATACTTATATTTTTTTTGCTTTTCTTTATATAAAATGTTATGTTCTCCTTTTGTTTGAATAATTTGTACAAGTTTTCAAAACTTGAATTGGTTAAGATTAAATTTGGATATTTGATATCATTTCTGAGTTTTCTTCAAATAATCTATTAATGACTTCAGAATTTGAATTAGATTGGATTAGATTTAGATATCTAACATCGGTTAACGGTTTTGTATTCGAATCACTATTTTTGAGATCTGAGCAGATCTTTGGATATGTTTTATTGGATCGAATTCAGATATACCCTGATTCGAATCCAATCGGATCCATTCACATCCTTAGTGGTACTTTGACTCATAATACGAGTATCATTTGGATTCAGGCTACAGTCGATTTTGAAAATCTGAAATCAGATCTACGGATTTAGGTGGTGTTTGGGTTGGTTTGAGTCAATTTTTTCAATTGACTCGACCTAATCGGTTTACTTATTGACTAAACCGAAAGTGACCAAACCAAACATGAGGGTTGGTTTGGGTTGGTTTATCAGTTTAGTCGGTTATATATATATATATATTTTAAACTAAAATATCTATTTCTAAATATCTATTTATATTTAAGCTTATTTCTTTTTAGTTTTTATGCAAAATGAAAATATAAATTTAAATTGATTAGTCTTTTATACAAGACTGATTTTTTTGTCAATATATATTTAAATTTATACAAAATTGAATTAAATATTGTACCATTGTATTATATTTGTATTGGTTTTACTTTTTAGTTTTTATCATAAATAACCATTTTTTTTCAAAGTTCAAACAAAACACAAATAAAATATTGCAATATTTAACATATAGGGTAGGGACAAATTAATAATTACTTAAACATATAGGATCGGATTGGGTCAGTTTATGAAATTTGAAACTGAACCAAGTTGTCGATTTTTTTTATCATACAAACCGGCCGATTGGTGGTTTTGAAAAATCGGCCAAATCGGATTGGGTCAGGCCGGTTTGGTCGGTTTGACATTTAATATGAACACCCCTATAAAGAATTAAAAGAGATCATCATGTGCTCGTTTTTTAAATATAAAAGAACATGATCATACAATAATAGTTCTGAATTCTACTTCATAGTTGTTCTTTGTTTCACATCAAGAACTCCTAGTTGACTCAGATGATAGGACCGTTCGGCTTGGGAACCGTCTAGGCAACCGGTTCCATTTTACCCTAAACCTGGTTACTAGCCAAAAATCATTGAATCAGTCAATGACCCATTGACCCGGGTGGTCAAACTGTCGACCCGTTCAACGGTTTTGGACTTTTTTGTTTTTAATTTATTTATTTTATTTTTTAATTTTTGTTGTTAGAATGGGCCATTCATTGGAACTGGACAATCGAACCACCGATCTAGAAACCAGTGGCTAGAATGGTTTTGTTTTTGGGTCATTTTTTCTAGATGTCAATAATTAAACAAAATAACTTTATAGTCATAGTAATGGGAAGGGTGGACATTGCAAGGGATTCCAAAATCTTGAAAGATAAATCCAAAGTGACTTTAAACGTAGAAAAAAAAAATGACGATAAATCCACCAAACTGGAAAAACCAAGGAAAAAATCAAAAAATCGAGTCCAAAGTTCCGCTTTGAGATGAAGCTAAACATACATGCAATTAAAGAAAGAGACGAAGCAGATCGTCTTGTAAGAAAAAAAAATATTGCACAAGAAAATCCAAAGAAAAAACAAAAAGGAAGAAATAAAATTGTGGTAAACCTTAGATTGTTTTGGAGGATCTTGAAGAAGAAGACCAATCACAAAAAAAAAAAATCAGAAAATGAAAAAAAAAAGGAATATATTGCACATGTTCGAATAAAGCCTACAGTAGAAGAAACCTTTGAATAGTGAAAATCCAAAAGCATAAAGAACCATGGTTTTTGAACTGCCTTTAACCAGGACGGACGGACATTTCGGCCCAGGAACCATCTAGATAACAATTCCGTTTTACTTCAATCCCGGTCCCTAGACAAAAACCATTTAATCGATCAACAACCCATTGACCAGATGGTCAAATCGTCAACCCGTTGACCCCTTCACTGGTTTTTAGCCAATTTTTAATTTTTTTAATTGGGAACCGTCTAGGCAACTGGTTCTGTTTTATCCCAATCCTGGTCCTTGGCAAAAAATCGTTGAATCGGTCAACAACCCATTGACCCGAGCGATCAAACCGTCAACCCGTTGACTCATTCAATGGTTTTGGTTGATTATTATTATTATTATTTATTTTTTGTTGTCATAACGAAACGTCAGTTCAAACCGGACGATCAAACCATCGACCAAAAACCGGTTGCTAGAATGGTTCCAAATTCGGGTCATATGAGTTACATGCTCAAATGACATAATACGTATGATACTGCTTAATGGACCTCAAATACTCAATTTTTTATTTGTAATTTTTGTTATTAGATCGGGCCATCTGTTCAAACTGACGACCCGAAAATTAGGTGAAAGATAAGATATATAAGATTTCTTATATTTGTTTCTTGTAATTTACGAATTTTCAATGAAGAATCTCTTTTATATATATATATATATATATATTAAAGGGAAATATTACTATTTGGCGAAAGAGGAGACCACCCCTTTGAGGTCAAAGTTTGTATAAGTTGTTGGCATTTGTGAAGAAAAAGGAGGAATAAAACAAAAAAAATGGAAAAATCTTTCACTTATTCCAAAAACATCTAGTAGTCATAATCTTCCAGCGTAGGATGTCTATGTTATATGGTTAGTAGTAATGCAAATGCTAACCAACATAACATAGTATACCAATTTGACCTAATTAGACACATCAATGGACGTTGCAATTTATACCTCTAAAATTAAGTACGAGAGAAAGTAGAAAGTAGGGGACACGTGTCACAAATAGAAGCAACACATGTAAAGCTTATAGAAGCCCCCATGTTGCCATTTTGCTTTAAGAATATACTTACGAGGGGCCTTGTTGCAAAAGTGTTAGATTGGAATTATAATATTTCTATTTGCTATATAAAAAAAAGATAATAATTTTTAATAATAAACTTGTAATTATAAGTATCTAAGTTTTGAAACTCATATAAAGACTTAGCTCGTTTTTTTAAATATTGCTTAAGCAAAGTATCTCATATAAAAGAACACGATGATAGAGTGACAGTTCCGAGTAATACTTCATAGCTATCCTTTGTTTCATATCGAGAATTCCCAGTTGACCTGGACAATAGGACCGTTTGGCCCAAGAATTGTCTAGGCAACCAATTCCATTTTATTCCAAACACAGTCCCTGGAAAAAAATCATTGAATCAATCAATGATTCATTAACCCGGGCGGTCGAACCGTCGACCCGTTCAACGGTTTTGGTCATTTTTCTTATTTTTTAATTTTTGTTGTCAAAACGGGCCATCCATTTGAATTAGACGGTTGAACTATCGACCTGGAAACTGGTGGCCAGAACGGTTATGTTTTCGGGACATTTTTTCTAGATGTCAATAATTAGATAAAATAACTTTGTAGTCATGGTCATGGGAAGGGTGGTGGATATTGCAAGAGATTCCAAAACCTTGAAAGATAAATCCAAAGTGACCTTAAATACAAAAAAAAAATGGCGGTAAATCTACCAAATTGGAAAAACTAAGGAAAAAAATCAGAAAATCGAATCCAAAGTTCCACTTTGAGACAGAGCTGAACATACATGCAATCAAAGAAAGAGACAAAGCAAATTGTCTTGTAAGAAAAAAAAATTGCATAAGAAAACCCAACGAAAAACAAAAGGGAAGAAATAAAATGGTGGTAAACCCTAGACCATTTTGGAGGATCTTGAAGAAGAAGAGCAAATACAAAAAAAAATAAAAATAAAAACAAAAGCAGAAAATGAAAAAAAATGAACATACCGCACATGCTTGAATAAAGCCCATAGTAGAAGAATCCAAAAGCATAAAAAACCATGGTTTTCGAACCGTCGTTGACTTGGATGGACGGACATTTCGGCCCAAGAATCATCTAGGCAACTGGTTCCATTTTACCCCAATCCTGGTCCCTGGCCAAAAACAGTTGAATCGGTCAATGACCCATTGACTCAGGTGGTTGAACCGTTAATCCGTTGACCCATTCAATGGTTTTTGGCCATTTTTTTTAATTGGGAACCATCCAGGCAACCAATTCCGTTTTATCCCAATCCTGGTCCCTGGCCAAAAATCATTGAATTGGTCAACGATCCATTGACCCAGGTGGTCGAATCGTTGACCCATTGACCCGTTCAATGGTTTTTGGCCGTTTTTTAGTTTTTATTGTCAGAATAGGCCATCCATTCAAATTGGACGATCGAACCATCGACCTAAAAATTGGTGGCCAAAACGGTTCCTTTTTCAGGTTGTATGAATCACATGCTCGAATGACATAACACGTATGATACTGCTTAATAGACCTCACACACTCAATTTTTTGCCTATAATTTTTGTTGTCAGAACAGGTCGCTCGTTTGAATCGGACGATCGAACTGCCATTTTTTATTTTTTATTTTGATTGGGAACCATCTAGGAAACTGGTTCTGTTTTACCCCAATCTTGATTCCTGGCAAAAAACCATTGAATTGGTCAACGACTCATTGACCCAAGCAGTCAAACCATTGACCTGTTGACCTGTTTAATGGTTTTTGGCCTGTTTTTATTTTTTAAAATTTGTTGTCAGAACGGGCCTTCTGTTCGAATCGGATGGTCGAACCGTCGACCTGAAAACCGATAGCCAGAGCGGTTCTGTTTTCGGGTCGTATGAGTCACACGCTCGAATGGCATAACATGTATGATATTGCTTAATGGACCTCAATCACTCAATTTTTTGCCTGTAATTTTTGTTGTTAGAATGGGCCGTTGATTTGAACCAGACAATCGAACCATTGACCCAGAAAGCTGATGACTAGAACGATTCTATAATTTTTATTGTCAAAATAGATTGTTCGTTCGAACCGAACAGTCGAATCGGCGACCCAAAAAATGGTGGCAAATAAGATATATAATTTTCCTTATATTTATTTCTTGTAATTTGAGAATTTTCAAGGAAAAATCTTATAAATTAATAAATGTTTTTAACCAAAACTATCATATTATCTATTCAATTTATCCTTTCACAAATAAAATAAGGATAAATATAAATAAAATAGAAAACCTTTCTATGTTATAAACTCGATTCAGAAATAAGAAAAAAAAAAAAACCAGAACCGACTGTACTCAATTATTAATCAAGACTTACAAAATCAAAACCGATATAATCGATTTGATTGTACCCATTAACAGTCCTAAGCATGCAGATTAATAGCCGAAAAGCCATGATTTCTAATCAAACGGCTTATTTGTTAAAAGTGAAAACAATTGTTATGGTGGTACATGCCATCAATCCACCCTTGTATTAAAGGTTCCGATCAAAATGGTTCAAACCATCGATCAAGAGTGCAAATGTAGCTGCTCTCCACTTGTTTAATTCATCAGATTGAGTGGTCGCCACATGGGACGTTATCATTGGTTTCAGCTAATCCGATATCGATTGTAGTAGTCCATTACTCATGTCCCAATACCCAATATCGATATAGGGAAGTCTGCCACGCATATGGAAATAAGGGGATTCAGTGTTTCTAAGTGTGGTGGGCCGGCTGGCTGAAGGACAAACATGTTGGGGTTGGGGAGGTGAATGTTAATTGCCCAATCCATTGACCATTTCCTCTTCAACTGCTTTTTTCGTGCTTGATGTTCATCACTTCACCTACCACATTCACCAAGTCATGACCCTCTAAGCTGTTTTTAGCTTAGTTTGTTAGCAATGCAATTTTATTTGTGTTGATAGTGTAAATGAATTGAATGTAATTTTTGATTTATTTTAGTTTGTTTGTAATGTAAATATACATATGATAAAGTAAAGTTTGAAGCAAAGAGAATTAAAATCCCAAACAAAAGTGAAACAAAATTTGCCCTCTTTTAACTTGTAATTTTGTGTCTCATACATTTGTACTAGTGCAAAGGACGCCAGTTCCTTAGTCCATTGGGATTGGGTCATTTAGTAAACTTGGCACATCGGCATTTTCATTCTCATCTTCCTGTTTACATGGTATACATTACAGGCATGGTTTTCAAAATAGGACCAGACCGGACGGTTGGATTGGAAAAACTGGGAATCGATCAGGCGATCGGTTCTGTTTTTTCCCCAAATCAAATTTTTGCTAAAAATCATTGATTTTGATCAACAAACTGCTGATCCGGGCAGTTAACCGTTTGAACCATTTGAACGATTTTGACCATTTTTTTTTTGTCAGAACAAACCATTTGACCCGAGAATCAGACCCTTAACTGGTTCGTTCTCTAAATCGGTTTTAAAAACCTTGATTACAGGACAATTAAGGGCTAGGGAAAGACAAGAATCTGTACATAAGACTCAGTTTGGAAGCAGTACAAGTATAAATATATATGACATAAATATATATAAAATAATGCAAAATATAAAGTTTTACACGTACATGTTTATACTTTAAAATCTCGATTACAGGTGCAAGTGCTATGAGGTAGGTGCGAGACACATTCTCCCAGGAGCCAGGATCATGTTGAGAGATTATTTGGGATTCCCTCCCAACAAACTGTTCCAGCACTCTTCCAACATGATCAGTAACGGTACATTTCACCAGGATTCACCCTACTACACGTAATGTATCCATACTTTAAACCTTACATTTTATCTTATTTTTAGTTTTTTATTTCAAAATTGACCTACTTTTGCATTTTAATTATTAAAAATATATTTATTAAAAACACCTTTAAATAGGTATAGGACCCACCACGTATCATGTATGAGATGTCCAGATGCAGATCATACCGGAACTTATTGAAACGGTTTTTTCTTGCGAGGAGATCCGGACACCCTCACTGGCCATCTCATCGTCGGCTGTCATCAACCTTCTTCAATTCATGGGCAAATTAGTATGGAATCTAAAGCCATAAATTAATGGGCAAAGCACTTTTCACTTTTTTGACTACTTGCTTGTGTATTAAAATCGCATTGATCCTTAAAGGTTTTATGTCGTTTTTTCTTTTTCATCTCTTCTTGAACTCCTTTTTCCTTTTTTTTTTTCTTGCTTTGAATCATTGAAACCAAAATCATTTTAAATTCAAATCATTCATGCACTTGCTTTTTAATTTTCTTCTCAAGTGCATCATATTTTGTTTTGTAGAAGTTTTCTAAATTAGAATCTAAAACTGCTTCATTGGGTCTTACTAGGAGAAAGGTCACCTCATTACAAGACTTCTCCTATTTCATATCCCAACATCCTTTGCTGATTTAAGTAAACACTCTGCACAAAGAGAATGATTTAACTACATAGTTGTTAAAGGCCTTTACTATTTCAACTTGTCCAAATATGAAACACTTTAGTCCTCTTTACATTTCAGCTTTTTAGGACATTGGGTTGCGTTTGGTTCCTCAGTAGGTTGTTATTAGTAAGTAATTAATTAACTTGTCAAGAAGCAACTAATCAAGAAAGTAACTTACATCAGTAAAAAAGATGGGTCGGTTGGGCCTTTTTGGCTAAGTAGAGAAGTTGAAGATACTAATCCTTTGGTCTTGTTCCGGTAAAACTCATATATGGTTGGTAGAATTGTGCAGTAAGAGATCTAAGAACCCATATGAGGATAAGGCATTCACCTGGAAAACTCAGCCTGGTTTGAAGGACTTAATTGGCTGAATAATTTTACTTCCTTTGGAAATGGTAAATCGGTAAAACCTCTCTTGAAGTTTCTGACCATGGCTGAAACCTTTTTGAAGTTTGGTAGTTGTAATTAACTCCTACAGTTACTTTTGACCAAAACGTTTATTTTTCAAATTTTTTCGCTACTCTAAATCTTTCCAATATCTTTTCTGAAATCGATTTATTCTCAAGTTTGCCCTTCATATCAATGATAGCTTAAAAGTAAAACTGCAACTTTAAACTCTTTTATTGTTGTTCATAAAGTTTGTATTGTTTTTTTTTTTTTTTTTCATATAAAACCAACCTCAATTGTAATTGCATCGGTAGTTTGAACATTTTTGTGCCAGAGGATTCTAATACAGGGGGTTTACTTGCAACCAAGGTTTTAAAAACTGGACTGGATTAGACTGGAAACGGAACCATTTTGGGGACTGGCTACAGGTAGGAATGGAAATGGGGCGGGTTCGGGGTGGGGATCATATTCCCCGTCCCCGACCCCGATTATAAAAGTAACCCCCATCCCCGTCCCCGTCGGAGATAAAATTTGTCATCCATCGCCGATCTCCGACGGGGATGGGTACCCCGCAGGGACCCGAATCCCCGAAATTTTTTTAGATAACAGTATTTATTTGAGGAATAAATTTACTTAAAATAAATAAAATTTTAAATTATAAATAATTTTTTAAATATGTTTTGATATATATATATATATATATAATCGTGTTGGGGCAGGGCGGGGGCCTCAATCCCCATCCGCATTCCAAACCCCATCGGGTCGGGGAAGTCGGGTCCCCATCGAGGGTGGAGAAAATTTCCATCCCTAGTTACAGGGTCAACGATCCAATCATCCAATTCGAAAAGACAACCTGTTCTTATTTATAAAAATAAATGAAAATAAAAAGGTCAAAAACCATTGTCTGGGTCAACAGGTCAACGGTTGGACTGCTAGGGTCAGTGGGTTGTTGACCAAATCAACGGTGTTTGACCTAAGAGCGGTTTTAAGATAAAACAAAACTAGTTGCCTAACTGATTCCCAAGTCAACCAGTCCGACCGTCTGATCTGGACCAGTTTTCAAAGCCATGCTTGCAATAACTATGCCAGAAAATTTAGGAGGAGATTGCAATTACCAAACTTGTGGAGAGGTTTCAGCAATTTACCCTTTTGGAGAGGGAAAATCTTCCATTATGCCAATCCACCCGATGTTAAATTGGTCGAAAGGCATCCCCTATATTGAGAAGGGGTATGTTTAAACTGTAGAACATGTGTGCACTCTATCACTAACCCCTTAACAAAAAATTAGGTCCAGGACAGGAGGACCCTTCACCCGTCCCTTGCTAACCCCTATCAAATCCTTTTTAAGGAGAAATCCTAGTAGGGCTGTCAATGGGTCTGTTCTACGATTCTACTCTATTAAACCGAACCAACTGAACTGATTTTATTGGTTCTGGTTCTTGCCTGTTCCAAATTATTAAGATCCGAATCAATTATTAATTAATAATATATAAAGGCTTACTAGTTCTTTTTTTTTAATTTTTATTATATTTTATCTCTTAAAGGATAAATTTGATAAATAATATATAATATCATTTTGGTTAAAAGCATTAAATTTATTAACATGAGAAAATCTATACCACCAGAAAGACATCATACCAGAAAGGCTTTAATCAATAAAAACTCCCTTGTGAATTTTGATGAAATACCTTCTGATTGGTTATCACTTTTATGAGACCAGTTGATTGATTAAAAGTTTTTCTATGGAAGTCGAACCCTATTACCATGTAAACAATTTACTATTTTACTGTCATTTTAACATAAATAATTATAGATGTCAATATAATTGGTTAAGCTCGATTATCCCAATTAATATACGGGAGAGTTCTATGTTTATAATTTTATTCGGATCAAAAATCGGTTCGGAACTGGTGGTACACCCTATCCCCAACCAAACCCGATTCATTCACAGCCCTAAGTCCTAGAAGGGTAGAATGAATTCGGGAGGTTAATCGACACTACCCTAGGAAAATGAAAATAATATTTTGTTGGTGTATCACAAGACAATGTGGTGACATGTGAAATGGTGTACATATCAGTCTTTGGAGGTTTTCTAATTCCTAGGTCCCATATAATAAATCATGCCAACTTTGAAAATCCTCCAAAGTTCTAGTTTTAATAATGGGCAATGATGATATACCATGTGAGCTCTATATACATGGGTCTGACATATTTGGCTGATGTGGCATATCGTGATTGATTCATTTCTCCATTCTTTCAAGGAATCATTCCATATTTGATATAATACTAGCGAAGTAACCCGTGCTCAGTACGGGAGTGAGAAAATAAAACGTAAAGTAAATATTGAGTATGGTTCAACTTCAAATAAATTTGTAAGAAAGATAAACCAATTAATCAAATATATGATTTTACTGTAGAAAAAATGGACCGAATTAACTTGAAAAAACGTACCAAAAAGATGAAATTGAATTAATAGGCACTAAATTAGGATTTCTATAGTTCATACGATGAGAAACGAAACTCTATCAAATTTCATTACGTAGACAAATTGAAAAGGCAATTTGATGAGGAAGAATGGCATTATTAGAGAAGAGATACCATAAATACTAAAACTTTGATGCATATAGATTCAGAATATCTATGAATTGAATTACAAGAAATCCAGAAACAAGTAATAAGGCATTTCATCCAACAAAAGAGAAATTAACCAAAAAAATTAGATCCCAAATGTTCTAAAAAGAAGAAACCGCTTAAGTGTAATGCTACTAGATGCAGTCAATTGCAGTTTCAGAAATCAACCAAGGATTTATAAGCGGCAGCTGTTTCAGTATTGGAATCATCTTGAACTCATCTACCTCTTCAGATCCCAAGCTCCACGACCAATAAAAAAAATAACATGAAGTCTTAGCAGATTATGGATAATGTACTGAAGAAGACATTTTAGTGAAAAAACATGAAGTTTCAGTTTTTCACAAATAATTTCCAACTTTAAGAGAAGAAACACTGCAGAGCATAGTAACTAACAGAGGAAAACCAACTAATATATTTGGATTCTCAGTACTAATTCCTCCAACAAAAATAATTGTACACGTGGCAACTTGTTTTGGTGCTGAACCCCCAAAAAGATGTTGGTGTCCTTTCTTTGTTCCCTCCTTTTTAATCCTCGGTTCTTCACCGCATGTTTTCAGAGAAGCCCAAAGTCCTCCTATAGTTCTATACATCTATCATCATCATTATATAAAAGTGGGGATAAGGGTCTTATTATGGACATATTATACTGAAAAAGAAAAGAAATAGAAAAACCTTCTCGCTGGATCATCACTGCTATAAATAATGCCATTATGTTGAAAATTTCCCATTAATGAAGAGAGGGTGGAAACTGGCAAGAGTGGGACTCTGTCTCTGTGATGGGGACAATGGGGTTTGGGCTCGGTGCTGCTGGATTGTGGGAAAAGTTGCAGTCAGTTTTCCCATATTGATTAGATGTTATATCTTAATACAGAATCAAGATTCATAATAGATGTTCTGTGTCTGTGATGACTAACCAAGGCAGTTGGTAGTTGGAACTTGGAAGTAAGAAAGAGATTACTGTTTGGTTTCTTCAATAATCTCCTGCAACACTAAATACTGTAGAGCCGTGGAGAATTTTGCAGATCGCTTTCTATTTCTTGTGGAGCCACTCCCCGAAGCATTGTCGTTGCTTGTCAGAATGAAGGATCCCGATCCATCACCTAAATCCAGAGACTCAATCTAATTACATTCTTCTATAAGTCAAACGAAGAAAAAAAGAAACTCGGCGGAATTGGCAATGTCAGGGAAAAGATTGAAAAGTTGCCAGTAAACATAGATGGACTAAATAAAAATGGGTTGGAGGGTTTTAAGGATTTGGGTTAGGGTTATTAATACATCTTGTAAACTAACCTTCGATCATAAAAATGGAGGGAATCCATCTCTTGTAGATGAACAACAGCCTTGGAGTATCGCCATGGTGGGTATCGGATAGCAAGAGCCTGCAAGGCTCTCCCGACGCCAAGCTCTCACTGTTACATATAGAGAGCTAAGAATCAAAAGAAAACAACCAAACAACGCTCCAAGCATCGGAAATGTAGACTATGGGAACAGAACAGTTACTTGGCATGGGTGATGGCATCCCGGCACAAGGCCAGAGTTCGAACCATGGCGAGGTCTCTTCCTCTTGGATTACCCAGTCTCTCTTTACAATTCCTGCAAGTAGAAATGTGGAGCCAAAACGGCAAAACCGAAATCAGGGTAATTCTCGGTTCTGAGGAGCACAAACACAAAAACATGACTGACTTGACTTACTTGTCATCGAAGAAATCTCCGAAATCATCGATTACGATGGCTGCTGGGTAGGTTCCGAGTTGGTGCAGGTGAAATCCAGCCAAGTATTTGTTGATCCCCTCGTAATCTTCTACATACCTGGCAACGAATAGAAACGTTGGATAAATGTAAGTTATTAGTAAGGAAAAGGGAATTTCTTGATATCCCAGTGGACAATTCTCTCACTCACACTCACTTCATCCGTATTCGGTTAAACACATCAGACGAGGCATCGATGCCCTGCAAGCAACATTCAAAAATGAATTACTGATTACATTACATACAGATACAAGTTAAAATGGAAAGAAAAACAAAGAGAAAGAGAGAGAGTAGTAATAAATGTACAATACCTGGGATAAGTAAGGGGGTTTGGACTCTAACCTGCGGCGGTTGCAGATGAAGACGACACGACGATGGGCGGAGCTAGTGTAAGCGGAATTAAAAGCGAACTGGAAGAGGAGAGATGTCTTCCCGCATGAGGGGGGCCCTCAAAGGAGCATCATTTGGTTGCTGCTGCACTCCTTTTCCTTCTCGATTTGTTGTTTCGTGGATAAGAAGAAGAACCTTTCTACCATTCTCCCAGCAATTTGGGTGCGAACGTTAAGCAGGATTTGGGGTTTGTCGAACTCACAAGAACTGAAGAACAAATGAACTCCGAGTAAGTTGACGTGCGGATACCTTTTCTTGCGGGAAGAGAAGGCCACGTCGCCTTAACGAAGGCCTATACCGCTTTAATATATATTATAGATTACGTGGCCAAATTCCAACTTCCCTTGATAAATTCACTTGTCTCCAAAATATATATGATTTTTCTTTCAATGACCCCAGGGCAAAAAACAGGCCCACCAACAAGGTACGAGCCATCAATCCACTCGTTTCAAGTTGGTTCAAAGGCATTTCTTGTATTAAGGAGGTAAGGAATGACTTCATATTCATATTGTCCTTACGGGTGTCAATGGATCGGACCAATAAGAAACTGAATTGGACCAATCCAAACTCAATGGTCCAAAGTATTTATTGGATTGGTTTTGGACTTGGTCCATGAATTTATATTAGATTGTATTGGATTGAGTCAATATCTGGTCCATTGATAGAAGTATGGTTTTTAAAATCAGATCGGGTCGGATGGTTGGACCAGAAAAACTAGGAACCGATCACTTGATTGGTTTCGTTTTTCCCCAAAACCGTTGATTTTGGTCAACAAACCGCTGAACCGGCCAGTTAACCGTTCGATTGGTTTTGACCATTTTTCAAAATTTTTTAATTTTTTTTGTCAGAATGGGCCAGTTGTTTGGCTCGAACGGTCAAACCATTCGAACCAGTAATCGGACCCCTGACTGGTTCGATTTTGAAAACAATGGATAGAAGATAAGAATATGTGTCAATAGACCGGGTTTGAGTTGGAATCAATTTAAATTAAAATAGATTTGAATAGATTGGATGGTCCAGACATTGAATTAGACGGTCCAAAATATTCATTGGACTAGATTTGACCATGTCAATTTGCAATGGACTCACATTGGATTGGATCGGATTTAACCAAATCTAGTCCAATTGACTCCACTTATTTGTCCTAATGAGGACTGATGAAGGGTGATTTGGCCCGACCTCATAATAGGGGGATACGTGGACATGACTCGACATAAGTGACAACTCGACATGACAGCTTGGCCGCAACTCGGTGTGATGAGCTCGTAGGAGCCAAGGCTAACAGCTCGGCACGAGCAACAGCTCGCTTCAAGGTAGTATTTAGGCTACCCCGAACTCTCTCCCACTGGGGGAGCGACCCGAGGTCCCTCCAAGCAAGGAGCCCTGAGCTCCTCCCAAGTAAGGAGCCCCCGAGCTCCCCCTCAGTGAGGAGCCCCGAGCTCCTCCCAAGTAAGGAGCCCCCGAGCTCCCCCTCAGTGAGGAGCCCCCGAGCTCCTCCTCAAGAAGGGAGCACCCCGGTCTAAGATCCCTAGGCAAAGGACATCCCGAACTGAAGACACTTCGGATAAGCTCGCCAGTAGGCTCCTGCCCAAGTCTAAGTAGACAACTCAAAGTCTTACTTCGGGTAGAAGCACCTCGATATGTCAGTAGTAGCTCGGTACCAGGTAACTCGGTGTATCGCCTGACAATCATACCTGCCAGATCTGGAGACTGCACCCACGTCTCTGGCCAGGTGGCGTCGTGCCTGCAACGGTTACCTGCGCCCACTACCTCAGGTCTGGCAGTAACGGCTGCAACAGAGAATCAGTGGCGGTTACACCAGAATTGACAGGGCATCAGCATAAAAGGCCCCAATTCCCAAGGGACAAAGGATATTGATTTCACGCTATCTGCACTCTTAGCTCTTAATGTATTCTCTACAATTCTCTCTCAGAGTTTTAACTTGATCGTTGGAGTGTTCTCACCAGGCGAGCTCCCCGGGAATCCTTCACTGTCTTCTCCATCTCAGGTGTTGTCTGTCGCCAGCTAGGAGTGATCGGATCACGCTACATCATTTGGCACCGTCTGTGGGAATCACTTGAAAAATCCTTCCACCAAAACTTTGCAGACTTTAGTTCTCATGGCTTCCTCCAGCAACGCCAGACGCAGTGCAGAAATGAACACCGTTGGGGAGCAACTCCAGGTCCCAGCGGTGTGTATTGGACAGTTCACCGTCCCCCTCTCCGCGGATGGAGTTCCCATTCTAAACGTGCCTTAGACAATGGCACCCGTGAACGCTCCACTCCCTTTCACGGTTGGAACAACCTTCACCGAACCCTCCCTTGTTCCTCCGATGACTACCCAAAACCAGCTTGAAGACCTGGTACAATGCATGCGAGCTATGCAAGCTCAGGTGCAACAGGTCCGGCAATTCTGACTATATCAACAACAAGTACTGCACCAAGTTTCTCAACATCACTATTAGCAGCAGTTTCCTTCGCTGCCTCAAACCCAGTGGTCACTTCCTCCTCGACATCTGGCCGCGCAACAAGTTAGGCCTCGCCGTCCGAACGAATGTCCTTCTTGTCAGGGAGAAACCTCTCAGACCCAGAATCCTCTCAAGAGTCAAGTCTCATCCCATGGGAGGAAGGAAAGACCAGTTACCCCGGCCTCGCTACGTGCAGTCAGGTCGGGATGGTCCCAGCCTACTAGACCCGCATCACCTCAGCTTTCCGAGTTCGTGGCCCCACTTGTTGAGAACCAGTTTGAAGTCTTGGCTGCAAACTCCAGGCAAGATCCTTCTATCTGCAATCATCACTAGCAATCCGTCCCCTTCCTCGCAAAAATTGTTCCCGACAATACCGAGGCCAACAACATCAATGCGGAGCCTACAAAAAAGCAGTGGAGATGCCATCGAGCTTGCCAAACTACAACGCACAACCTGCCCGAGCTCAAGGGTAAGGAAGAGGTAAGCTCGGGCAAAGTGAAAGCCACTCCGCTCCTCTCTGTACCATCCCCTCTGTTTCCTGAACTCTTGGCCGTCCCAATGCCCAAGGACTTCAAACTACCCCTCCTGGACAAATATGATGGATCGTTCGACCCGAATGACCATGTTGATGCCTTCCAATCACAGATACACTTGGCAAGGGCCAGTGAGTCCTACATGTGTGTGGCTTTCTCCACCACTTTCAAAGGTGTGGCCCACACATGGTACAAGAACCTCGCGCCTGGATCAATAAAAAAATGGGTGCAATTCGTGCAATTCTTCACTTCTCATTTCGTCACCAACAAACGGTGCCCGAGAACCTAGGAGAGCCTCCTGGGCATAGTCCAGAGGGAAGGAGAATCTATCCGGAGTTACATCAAGCGGTTCAATGACGCTTGTTTACAAATACTCGACTTGGACCCGTAGTTCGGCTTACTGCGGCCAAGAGAGGCATCACGCACAAAGACTTCAAGTGGCACGTGGTTGTTAATCGACCCAAGATGATAACTGAGTTCCTCAAGCTCACGGACCAGTTTATAGGGACGGAGGAGGAAATCAACCAGAAGGATGAACAGGCCCCTGAAAAAAGAAAAAGGGAAGCCAAGTCCTCGGCCCAGGGGGACAACAAGAAGAAAAAAGACCTAGCTCGAGGGGCAAGGCCAGGTCAGGCTTTCCGAGCTCCACCAGCAGAGATGACATATTACATGCCCCTGAACGCAAAGCGGGCTGAGATCCTTATGGCGATTAAGGACGCCCCGTACGTGAAGTGGCCACCCCGGCTGAGAGGGGACCCTAATGTAAGGAATAAGAATTTGTATTGTAGCTTCCATAAAGATCACAGTCATAGTACCGAGAATTGTAAAAACCTCCGCGACGAGATAGAGGAGCTCATCCGTCACGGATACTTAAGAAATTTTGTACAGAATAATAATAATAATAAAGCATGTCGACAGGGAGAGCAAAGTAGAGATGCTCCCGAATCCAGCAGCAGGCAAGCAGAGTAGCCATAGAGGCAGCCCCTGGAAGAGAGACTAGTTCGGGGTCCATGTGATTGTCGGAGGATCGATCGTCGCGGGCTGCACCTCAGCTACAGCTCGGACATCAACTCGCGAGGTCGGAAGGGAAGACTAGAACCCCCTGAAGTGGCCAATGATGGAAGACCCGATCTTCTTCACGAAGGACGACGCGCGCGGAGTCCACTACCCCCACGATGATGCGCTTGTCGTGAAGATAAGAATTAATGACTTCAAAGTCAAGCATGTCCTCGTCGACTCCGGTAGTTCGGCTGACATTCTCTTCAAGGCAGCATTCGACAAGCTTCAGCTCCAAGAAAGTGACCTCAAGCCCGCAAGTATTCCCTTGGTGGTCTTCAGCGGAGAGGAAGTCAGGCCCCCAGGGAGAATCACTGTACTTGTGGAGGTCAGCACCTGGCCTAGCATAGTGAGGCTCAACCATGACTTCTTGGTGGTCACGACTCCCTCCCCGTACAATGCCATAATAGGTCGGCCCATCACCCACACCCTACGTGCGATGGTCTCCACCTATTTCGCGATGAAATTCCCTACGGACTTCGGAGTTGGGGTGGCACGAGGCAATCAACTTGAGTCTCGCAAGTGCTACGTTGCTGCCCTCAAAGGGAAAGCTAAGGTGGCAGACGACCTCGAGCTGGAGGGACCTGCGGAGCAGTGCGGGGGGCAAGCTACACCCACAGAAGAGACTGTCTACGTCCCAACTTCGACAGATGACCCAACTCGGACACTCCAGATTGGTGCTTCAATCAAGGAGCCTTTGTGATCCCAACTGGTAAGTTTTTAAATTAAAAATTTAGATGTTTTTGCATGGTCCGCGACAGAGATGCCTGACACAAACCCCAACATCATAACTCACAAGCTAAATACTGATCCTGTAGTTAGGCCCGTTAGACAGAAGAAACACAACTTAGCCCCAGAGCGCTGGAGAGTAGTTGACGAGGAGGTCGGGAAGCGCCTCGCAGCCGACTTTATCAGGGAAATCCATTACCCGAGCTGGGTGGCCAACCCCATTCTGGTAAAAAAGGCTAACAGTAAATGGTGCATGTGCGTCGATTATACCGACCTAAACCGAGCTTGCCCAAAAGACTACTTCCCACTCCCCAGGATCAACCGTCTGGTGGACGCGACCTTAGGGCATGAGTTGCTGAGTTTCTTAGACGCCTATTCGGGATACAACCAGATCAGGATGGACCCTACTGACAAAGAAAAGACAGCCTTCATAACCGAGCTCGGCCTGTACTGCTACAAGGTCATGCCCTTCGGACTAAAAAATGTCGGGGCAACATTCCAAAGACTTGTAAATAAATTGTTTGAGCCGTTGATCGGTAAGAAAATAGAATGTTATGTAGACGACATGGTCGTCAAGACTCAATTTTCAAATGATTTAATACAAGACTTGCATTTTGTCTTTGAAATTTTGCGTAAATTTAATATGAAGTTAAAACCCAAACAAGTGTGTTTTCGGTGTCACATCGGGTAAATTCCTAGGGTACATCGTTAACCGGCGTGGCATCAAGGCAAACACGGATAAAATTAAGGCCATCCTAGATATGTGACCAACCCAAAAATTGATGGGGGTTCAGAGGCTGAATGGTCGAATAGCCGCCTTGAGCCGCTTCATGTCCAAATCGGCAAATCGCTACCTGCCTTTCTTTAAGCTGATAAAAGCAAAGGCTTTGAATGGACCGAAGAATGCCAGCT
Organism: Nelumbo lutea; assembly: GCF_056320005.1. Lineage (NCBI taxonomy): Eukaryota > Viridiplantae > Streptophyta > Magnoliopsida > Proteales > Nelumbonaceae > Nelumbo > Nelumbo lutea. The sequence goes on from NC_142686.1 coordinate 91,371,208, forward strand.
CGCGTTCGACGAGCTCAAAAAGCACCTCACTAGTATCCCAGCTTTAACCCGACCCGAGGAGGGTGATGTTTTGGTGTTGTACCTCTCTGCAAGTGATGAGGTGGTCAGCTCGGTACTGATAAGAGAGGTAGATAGGGTCTAACGACCTATCTACTATGTTAGCAAAGTGTTGCAGGGAGCAGAGACGAGATATCCAGAGATTGAAAAGTTGGCATATGCTCTAGTTATTGCAGCTCGGAAGCTTCGCCCATATTTTCAAGCTCATACTGTCGTCGTCCTCACCAACAAGCCTCTGAGGCAAGTCTTACTCAAGCCCAAGGTCTCTGGTAGGTTGACGAAGTGGGCCATCGAACTCAGTGAGTACGACCTCCAATACAAGCTGCAAACTGCTATCAAGGCCCAAGCCTTAGCCGACTTTGTCGCGGAATGCACTTTCAGCACCGAGGCCCCCAGGCCAGTCGAGCCCGAGGTTCCCAGGCCGGTTGAGCTTGAGCACCGTGAGGTAGTAACCAGTGCGGCTTCTCTCCTAATTAGATCGAACCCGAGCTGGGATGAGGAGCCCTGGATCCTTCACGTAGATGGCTCGTCCAACCAATAGGGCAGCGGAGCTGGAATAGTTTTGTATGGGCCAAGCGGGGTGAAACTGGAGTATGCGCTACGCTTTGAGTTCGTGGCGTCCAACAATGAAGCGGAGTACGAGGCATTAATAGCCAGGTTGGCTCTAGCAAACGAAGTGAAAGTCAAGCACATCGTCATCTGTAGTGATTCTCAACTCGTGGTCAACCAAGTTACAGGTGAATACGAAGCTCACGAGCCAAAGTAAAAGAGGCTTTGCTCAACTTCTAGTCACACTTCATCAAGCAAATCCTGAGATCAGAGAACGTTGAGGCTGGCACCCTGTCCCGGTTAGCCAGCACCAGTGATAATACCATGAGAACCGTGTACATAGAGAACTTGCCTCGGCTTAGCATTCTCGGGGGGGCAGAGGAGGTCGCTCCTGTCGTTCAAGCAGAGGAGCAAAATCGATCCGCTCGAGAGCTTCCTACTACACGAGACATGTTAGACAATCTTGTATGCCCTTAGCTTCAATCAGATTTGATGTAATTTTGTTATTTAGTGGAAATAAATTAAAGTGCATGTTTGATTCATGTTGTTTGGTGTAATTCTATGTAAGACCCTAAAATTAGACACTTATAGAAACTTGTGTTAGTTTTAAATGTTCACAGCCATTGGATAAGTCTGGGGAGATTTATCCTGCCAAGGCTGATACTGATGTGCCACCAATTGTTGGGATGGCTTGTTTCGGCCATCAGGGTAAGACCCAAGGCACATGCAGTATGGGATTGCTTGAACCCTTGAATCGGACCAGATTTCCAGTATTGCCCTAGACCTTGGAGATAGATGGGCAAAACTCGAAAGTTACACCTGACCCCTACACTCGATTATGACACATCACTAGGTGTCGGATCAGGCTGTCTTTGATGTGTCAATCAGTGAGATCCTTAGTGGAGGTCAAAACCTGGACATGTTGGGATAGTCTAAGAATTCATCTGAGTGAGTGGTCATAGTGACAGGATCAGCCCCTTTGTCGGACAATGGTAATGATCGGGAATGCACTCTCTCTGATGGAAACCAAACTGTCGGCAGTTGATTTCAATCGTTGGAATTTTGTTTTGCGAAATATATATATATATATATATATGTACGGTTTCAAAAGATTTGCAAAAGGTTTTAATTCCCGGGATCCATGTGAGTAGAGAGTACGACACTGTTCCTTGCAGCCGAGAGAGAGGTCTTCTCTTGTCGGGCAGTGCTTGATCATTAAGGGCTAAGAGGTTAAATATAAGACCATTTAGGATAATACCTGATGGGCTAATCTTGCACCTGCCCACAGTCCCTGGGTTTTTATAAGATGGCTTGGCCCAGGGACCACTTAATGTAAGTGTTGGGCCCATAGGGTCAATGTGATGGGCTCAAGGGGGTCACTGAGTCTTTCAGTGAATTCGTCTGGGCCTTGTAACAAAGGCTGGGCCGAACCCATGTGGCTGGTGTGTAGATCAATGCTTGGGTCCCACGCCATACAAAGAAGCCCAACTGGGCAGCAGATTGGAAACTGGTTAAACACTGAACACTTGATGGGCCAAAAGCCCATTTCGAATTGGGCTGATATGATCACCAGTTCATGAGGCGAATCTGAGATTAATGTTAGTAAAAGGATTGGGTCTTTAACCTTATCCACTCTAAGAGACCAAATTCAAATTAGATTTGAATCTGATAACCTCCTGATAAGATCAGGAATTAACTAACTTAATCTGCAGATAGGATTAAGATTATCCCCTATCCAAATACTGATTTGGATTGGGATAACTCCCAAAAATAATGGGAGGTTTCTTAATCAAGAAGAAAGAGGAGAAAACCCTAGCAGAAATATCAGATTTCGAACTAGGGGTTTTGAGGAAGAAAGAAACACATCTTGCAATTTGAGATTAGATCTCTCACAGACTCTAGAGAGAAGAGACAGTTCTGCCCTCTTCGTCCCTGGATTTCTCCTCTTCCAGCCGCCGCCATTCCCTGTTGGAAGATTGGATCTTTGCAGCAACATGAAGTCAAGAAATCAGTTCTTGACAACAGTCTTGCAAGAAAGACAAAAGGATTCGGTGTTCAAGGTTTCTAGAGGGTTCTTGTGAAGAATCCAGTGTGTAGGATGCACCCTGCTGATTCCGTTCCATCCACAGCTGTGTCATCTTCAGCAGGAGTAGATCTTGGTTTCTTCTTTGGGCGTGAACACCAACTTTGGGAGATATTATTTCTCCGGATCAAGTATAATCCTTCCTGTTTCCTTTTGGTTCAGATCTGGTTTGTTTATGGTTCAAGTAGGATGCTTGAATAATGTATTCTAAATTTAGGGAATATGATTCCCAGTTGGAAGAAGGTAGGAATTTTTTTTTTGAAATTCGCCCCCCATTCCGCACCCTTCATGGCGTCCATTAGATGGATCCTACCATTCTTTCAGGACACTCCCTACAGATCGCAACGCCGCCAGAAGGGTAGAGTGTCAGGCGGCCAAGTACGTAGTAATAGACAAACGACTATACCGAAGATCTTACACACTCCCCTATTTGTGTTGCTTGCGACCTTCCGAGGCCGAGCTCGTGCTCCACAACACTCATGAGGGCCTGTGTGGCGGACACTTGGGGGGCGGGCTCTCGCCCTGAAAGCGCTACGACAGGGATACTACTGGCCAATGATGAAGGCAGATGCGATCGAGCTCATCAGAAGATGTGACAAGTGCTAGAAGCACGCCAACATTCACCACCAGCCTGCCGCCAACATGAAATATCTCACCAGCCCATGGCCTTTCGCACAGTGGGGGATCGATATACTCGGACCATTTCCGCCAGCGACAGGGTAGAGGAGGTTCTTGGTGGTGGCAGTTGATTATTTTACCAAGTGGGTAGAAGTAGAACCTCTCACAACGATCACAACGCGGAGTGTAGAACTTCTTCTGGAAGAATATAGTGTGCCGTTTCAGACTACCCAGAGTATTGATCTCTGACAATGGTAAGCAGTTCAAGGATATTAAATTCCAGAACTAGTGCAAAGATATGGGAATTCAACAAAATTTCACCTCAGTGGCACATCCTCAAGCAAATGACTAAGCGGAGGTCAAGAACAGAGCCATTCTCCTCAGATTAAAGGCACGCCTCGACCGAGCTAAGGGACTCTGGGTAGACGAGCTACCCAGTGTATTATGGGTTTATCGGACCACGATGAAGACCGCAACAGGCGAGACCCCCTTCAACCTCCCTTATGGCACCGAAGCAGTCATCCCGGTCGAGATCGAAGTTCCCCTGCTACGTCTACAAGTGTACGATGACAAAGCCAACAAAGACGAGCTACGCACCAACCTCGACCTACTTGACGAAGTACGGGACCTCGCATACATTAGGATCGTGGCCTACCAGCAGAGAGTAGCTCGGTACTATAACGCTAGGGTCAAGAAGCGGAACCTCTGCGTCGGAGACCTGGTTCTTTGTAAAGTTATGGTACTTGAGCCCGGTGTTGGTAAGTTCGGGCCAAATTGGGAAGGACCCTACCGAGTAAAGCGGGTACTTGGGGAACATATGAGCTTGAAATCCTATAAGGGAAACAAGTACCTCGGGCATGGAATATTGTCAACTTAAGACAATATTACCTGTGATTACCGAGTTGAGTGGACCAAAAGCCGCTCCTAGAGTCTAAGGGCTAAAAAGCTGAGCTAAGGATCTCGGCATTCAGTCGCCTCTTCGACGGGGGCGAACTCTAGGAGAGTGGACTATTAAGTCTCTCCCCCAGCCTAAGGGCTAAAATGCCGAGCTAAGGACCTCGGCGCCTAGTCGACTCTTTGGCATGGGCGAACTCTAGGAGAGCGGACTATAAGTCGCTCCCCCAGCCTAAGGGCTAAAGCACCGAGCTAACCAAAGACCTCGGCACCACATAAGACCTAGTCGCCTCGTTGACATGGACTAAGTACCTTTAATATCAAGGCACGGGCAGCTCGGGTGTAAACCCTATGATGCATAGCCCGCCCCGGCATACAACAGGTTAAATCCGTTAGGGTCAACCGATGTCAGCTTAAGTAGCCCAGGTGCAGGCAGTTCGAGCACATACCCTACTATGTTGCTCACCCTGGTGTACATCCTGAAGTTACCCCTACTAAGTACCGGGAGACAGTTCGGGGTAACTACAGTTGAGAAACCTCCACTTCGGGTACTTAGCTCGATAGCTTGACAGTTCGGGGAAACCCTTACATCCGTTATTCCGATAAAAAAGGATAATTACACAAGGTCAAATGAACAACACTTAGCGAAAAACATATTTCATAATCAGAGTTTCATTACAATGAGTTCGGTACAAAAAGAGAAGAAAGGAGAAACTGAGCTCATGGGCTCAAAGTACACAGACTGAAACTACTGGTCATTATCTCTGGTAGAAGTCTCCGCAGGAGTGCCAGCTTGGTCAGCAACCTCATCGGTGTCAGCGACTTCCTCTTCCTCCTCGGAGTCCGGTAGGTAGTGATAGCGCTTACATCGAGCTGTGGGAATTCACACTTTATCAACCACCTGCTGAGCTTGAAGCCCTTGCGGTAGGCATCTACCATCACTCCATCGAACTCCTCCGACTTGATGTAGTCTTGTACAGCCTTAACCTTGGCCTCCTCCATAGCGCCAAGAAGGATGTCTGTTCGCTCCTTGACATCTGCCTCGAGGTTTTCGACATGGCACTCCAGGGTTCCCTTTTCCGACTCAAGGTTCTTCACCCTGCATAGCAACTCCTCCTTCTCGCGCTACCACTCCTCCTTCTCTGACGACAACAACGTAACTAGCTCCCTCTGAGCTAGCACGTCACCCTCCAGTCGGTGGATTTTGCCGCGAGCTAGTTTCAGATTGGAGTGGGCTGCACAGGATGAGTCTTCGGTAGCTAGAGCTCGCTTTAAATGCTGCTCGGATTGGTAGGATAGGGCGTGCACGGAATTGTTCATGGCATTGTAGAAATTGAAGTCGAAGTGCAACAAGACTTACCACCATGCAATGGGTAGCTGCTCAAGCTCCGAGCTGAGCGGGCGTTAGCTCGACCCAGCTAGAGACCTCCTCGGCACATGCAGCCCCTTTTCTCTTCCGGAGGCTGTACTGCGGGTTCGGAATACTCCCGGCTGGTCCTCGAGCTGATCCCCCACTTCCCAAAGTAGTGGCAGCAGTCTCAAGAGCGGGCTTCGTAGTTATCTCGGGAACGGGCTTTGCAATCGCCTCGGGCTCCCGAGGTGAGGGGTTCTCCGACTCCTCCAAGTTAATCATCGAAGGAGCATCAGCAGGCTGCTCGGGCTCGGGAATAGAAGCCCGTGGAGATTCAATACGAGCTCTCATTGCAGCTCGCTTCTTTCTCCCCTTCATCTTGCCGGAGTTTTTCTGCGCTGAATTTCTCCATGCGGCCTGCAGCAGAGTTTGACGTTAGTAATACTACCAAGAAGTAGAAACTGGCTACCGAAGGAAAAAATACCTACTCTTGACAAGGTGACCTACCGGGACTCAGACCGGCCTCAATAAGCTTGTTCTCGGCAAGGTAGTCCTTGTAATCGAAGCTGAGCTCCGCCCAAGATTGAAATACCTCACTTGTTTTCTTGTCCAGCCTAATGCCGGAGTCTTGAATGGCCACCCTCTAGTGAGCAGGGAAGGGCCACCCCACAGCGTTATGAACTACAAAGTAGTCCTGTTTCCAGGCCGGGACTTTACTAGGAAGTTTGTGTAACAACTTGAAGCCCGGGTGGGGGGACAGGTAGTAGGTCCGCCTATGCTCGGGGAGAACGCTAGATGCATTCTTCTTTATTGATAAGATAGAAGAAAAAATGTCAAGATCAAGAGGAAGGGCGCAGTCGAAACAAAGGGAAATTGTACTGACCACGTTCTGGACAGAGTTTGGGTGGAGCTGATCTATGGTTACATCAAAGTGATTCAACACTTCAACAATGAGAGGGTGCAGTGGAAGGCGGAGCCCAGCCACGAGTTGTTCCCCAAAAATTACGATTGCATCATGACTGTGTTCCCAGGGGAAGTTGCCCGTAGGAAGGTGGTAAGTGTACTCCCTAGGAAGGTTGTACCGAGCTATCAAGCCCCTAAGCCTGTCTACCGTCATGGTAGAAGGACCAAACTTGTCCGGTACCCGACCTCGACTAGAGGTGGATGCTGGGTTACCCGAGGTCCTCCGCACCTCATAAGTGGAATGTGCCTCGGAGGCACCCACTTGACCTGAGGTATCCACCTCGGGTTCATCTAAGAGACTGTCAGCAGGAGCCGGGGCACCCACCTCGAGCTCGTCTAAGAGACTGTCAGCTGGAGCCGGGGCACCCACCTCGGACTTGTCTAAGAGACTATCAAAGCTATGGTCTGACATAGCTACGGACTGAGAAATGAGCTAAAGGCAGCTAACTACGAAATTGAAAAGCTGAAAACGAATTGAGAGGAGCTAGGGAGACTCACCCAATGAAACGCAACCGGACTGGGAAAGTTGGACGAGCTGAACTCGAGATGAGGACTTTTTGTGCGACCTCAAGGCGAGTGCAAAGAACTTATGGCAGGGAGAAAAGACCCAGGACCCCCACTGTTTATAGCCGCTATGCTTGGGCATCAATGGTCAAGATCAAGATGATCTAACGGCTCTCAGGAAAACCGGCTACACGACCCCCGAGGTGAAATCGGTTTAGCACATTTTTTGACATCCGCGGAGTCTATAAATCGCGTGACGTCCACGCGTGAACCATACGCGACCCAGATCACCCTTGATTGAGCCAAGTAGCAAATTGGTCTGACCGACGAGTTGCCTAGCTGGACGCCTGAACTTCGAGCCAAATCCACTTGTCGTACCATGAACTCCCCGCGCTGGGTCAAGACCCCTAGCACGGGGAGTGGGGGTAATTGATGGAGGGTGATTTGGCCTGACCTCATAATAGGGGGACTCGTGGACATGACTCGACATAAGTGACAACTCGGCATGACAGCCTGACCACAACTCGACATGATGAGATCGCAGGAGCCAAGCCTGACAGCTCGACACGAGCAACAGCTCGCTTCAAGGTAGTATTTAGGCTACCCCGAACTCCCTCCCACTGGGGGAGTGACTTGAGGTCCCTCCAAGCAAGGAGCCCTGAGCTCCTCCCAAGTAAGGAGCCCCCAAGATCCCCCTCAGTGAGGAGCCCCCGAGCTCCTCCTCAAGAAGGGAGCACCCCGGTCTAGATCCCTAGGCAAAGGACATCCCAAACTGAAGACACTTCGGGTAAGCTCGCCAGTAGGCTCCTACCCAAGCCTAAGTAGCCAACTCAAAGACTTCGGGCATAAGCACCTCGATATGTCAGTAGTAGCTTGGTACCAAGTAACTCGGTGTATCGCCTGACAATCGTACCTGCTAGATCTGGAGACTACACCCACGTCTCTGGCCAGGCGGCGGCGTGCTTGCCAGGCTTTGGCAAGCGTCCCCTATCTGGTAGGGTTGTACCCTACAACGGTTACCTGCGCCCACTACCTCAGGTCTGGCAGTAACGACTACAACAGAGAATCAGTGGCGGTTACGCCAGAATTGACAGGGCATCAACATAAAAAGGCCTCGATTCCCAAGGGACAAAGGTAATTGATTTCGCGCTATCTACACTCTTAGCTCTCATTGTATTCTTTACAATTCTCTCTCAGAGTTCTAACTTGTTCGTTAGAGTGTTCCCGCCACTCGAGCTCCTCGGGAATCCTTCACTGTCTTCTCCATCTCAGGTGCTGTCCGTCACCAGCTAAGAGCCAGGCCACCGCCAGATAGGAGTGACCGGATCGCGCTACATCAAGGCCCATGTACACTTTGTCACTAACCCCATTAATCCACTAAGTAGGTCTATAACATATTACAGTTGCGCTTGTTTGCGATGTAAAACTCCATCGATATAAAAGTTCATTGAAGGAGTTCCACATTGATGACTTAAAATCTCTGAACCATTGTGCTTCTTCGAAATAAGTGGAGGTTTACTTTGATCTACCATGCAAAACTCCACTCCATCTAAATGCCGACGAATCTAATTGAGAGTGGAGTTTTACATTGATCTTGATTTATATGGCAAACAAACGCCAACAAATACAGTCGTCCATGTTATAGGGATCCAAGGTGGAGTTGAGTAGGGTGTATGTGAGGCCCACTTTCACTAGCCATACCATGGAGAGACTACAGTTTTGTCTAGCCTAGAGCACTTTGCCCCCATAGTTGGGGCTAAAACTACATCACCAATACTACAAACACAAATGTTTATGGACTTTTTTATTGGTATTTAAATCTAACACACTAATACCTCTCTAAGGTAGTTGGTAACGGGCAACGGGACTTAAATCTGCATTTCCGCTGGGACTACTAGTGTGAGCGTCGGAAAACGGCTTGGAGTCATCACCCATCATATTAGGAAATGGAGATGATAGAACCTCTGAAAATGATATGAAGATCAATTTTATTCAATAATAATTCCAATAGCCCAAGGCACCGGATAAACCAATCCGGTTAAAACTTGGATGGCAGAGGAAAGGGATTAGCACCCCTTTCCCACGTCCAATAAATGGGGCCAGCATGGGATACCAATGAAGCATGGTCAAGCATAATTACTTAAACAAAAGCGCAACAATAAAGAAAACAAACCACAATAATATGATGACGTGAGAGAAAATCCTCCTTATTTTTATTTTACTTGTTTATAATTATAATAAATTTTCTTTTTATTATTATATTATTTTTACTTTGTTTTTATTTATTATTTATTGGATTTTTTATTATTTGTTAAATTGCATCAATTATATATTTGTTTTTATTATTTTCTTTTTGAACCCTATTTGCATATTTATTCATTGCTTCTATATCTCCTCAACTCGAAAATATATTCTAATTATCAAGATAGCCACTCAGATTCATAGATAAAACCCCTATATAGTTCATTATAATTATCATTCTTATTTTATTTTTCTTTCTTTTTACATAACCATGTATTATTTATTACATTTTTTTAATTTCTTTTTGCTTCAGAACTACGCTACTTCCCGTAATCGGCATCCCTTTCCTTTTCTTTCAGTTCTGCAAACAATCGAATCACCCCTATTTTATTATCTTCCCCCAGAAAAGGGCCCCTTGGTCACCGGAAAGTTGAAATCAATAATCTGCTCTGAATTAGTGTCCGGAATGACCAACGACCCAAGAGAATATCTCTAGACACAAGTTCACTAAGATAGGCAATTACTCAATTTGAATTCAAGCAAACACAACAAGAAAGAAACCATGAAGTATGACCTAAACTAATCAACCATCACTTAACCTAACCGAACATCAGGTCGGAACTAAACCTCAACACAGTAGATGGATCAAACAATAAACATACAAACTAAGAGTGGGGTGTTGCATTATGATCTAAGCCGCACTAATTTAACAGGAAATCGATTACAGAAAACACAGGGGACTCAACTCAGAAAAGGGGAAAATGAAAGCAAATAAAAAAAAAAAAAACAAAATGCCGAAGGGTGAAAACAAAGTTTACCTGGTCGGATTTCAGCCTGGGTTCGTTCCTGCAACAAAGGATATTCAATCGAGCTTGAACAACGAGGATTGAGGGGTGTGACTGCTAGTTTATCGAGAGCGAGTGATCATCCATGCACGGATTCAGCCCAAAACTGTTAGAGATAATGGCAACTGCTATTGGTTCTACTCAGTCGATAAGGAGAACGCTGGACAGGGGACCTGCGACCAGTTTTTTGGGGAATCAAGATGCTCAATGAAGTTGATGTGCGTGTGGGTGCATATAATGGATCTGAGAAAACGATGAGACTTCACCGGAAATCCGAGAGGAAATGGGGAAATCTCGCCGCTGTGAGGTCACCCTAGGGACCAGCGAACAGGATATGAGAACAGTCTGGAAATGGTCGCCGGTGAGATGAAGGGAAAAGGGGAAAGAGGAAAAAATGAAATAAGAGGGAAAGGGATTAAAGGGGCGGGTACCGCCGCCGCTCTACGTTCGTCTGGAGGAAGAAGATGGTGATTCTATTTTTTGTAGATCCAATCGGTGCTACAGAAGCCGGGGTCCGTAGCACGTCCCCACGAATCACAATTACACATAAAACCCTAAAGGAGAAGGGAGATTCAAGTTAAGAAGTGCAGGTTGATAGGCTAACCAATGTGCAGATTGATTCGCCTCACGGTAGACATGACAATACTTCAAACCAATTTCTCATGCCCGTGCAGTCTTCAACGATGTTTTTTTTTTTTTTTCTAGGGTGGTTGAGTTTCTCCACGCAGACATGAGATGACAAGCTTAGAATCCCCTCCTATAATTTTGGGAAAATCTTTGAAATTTAATGCCAAGGTTACGAGCTCCTCATGCAGCCCAGGCCTCAACCATATTAATAGTGTCTCACCCAAAAAAAACATGCCTTTATATGACATTTCCACCACAATTCCTGGCAATGGCCAACACTGCACGTTTGAAACCATTCGTGCATGATGCATCAAAGTTAATTTCGTAAATTTTTGGAAGTTTGAGGGTGGTTTTTGGCAATTTTGTAGACCTGGATCAAAGTCGCTCTAAGAGGTCAAACCAGGGGTTCGTGATGGATGAAGGGGATTTTGAATTGGAGAACAGAGAGAGGTGGGTTTTGAATGTGTGGATCCGGATTGGTTGAAACGAAATCTTTTTAGAGGAGTGAGTAAATGGGGGTATTTTTTACTGAAAATTTTGGTAAGGTGAGGTTTTTGGACATTTTGAGTTGATTGATGGGTCAAATTAGGCTAAATGGGCTCATATTGGGCAAATCAGGAAAGGGATTGATTCGGTCAATCTGAGCCTCAGAACGAAATCTTTGTGTGATGGAAGGGCAAACAAAGGTATTTTGGGCTGCAATTTTATAAGGTATGGTTTTTAGATAGTCTGAGGTGATTGGTAAGGTCAGATTGGGTCAGTTGGACTTGGATCGGTAGGATTTGGAATCTAGTCAATTTGGAGTCTCGAAACGGAATTTAGGTGCGATAGAGGGGTAAACCAGGTCTTTTGGGATGAAATTTTCTAGGGTAGGGTTTTTATAGGTGTCCACGATTTGATGGTGATGTCCGATTAGTCTTAGAGGGTCAAGATCGTAGGAATTCAAGTCAACAAGATGTTTTGGAACGAAATATTGGTTTGATGGAAAAGCAAATGAGGGAATTTGGGGTTGAAACTTTATGGACATGAATTTTCGTGTATCCAGAGTTTTAATGGCATGGTCTGATCAGTTTGGATGTGTTAAGATCGAGAGGATCTAGGTTGTGCGTGTATCAAACTAACGAGAGGGGTTGAAATGGAATGTTCATTTGATTGGAGGCTAAATAGAGGAATCTTGATTTCATATTTGTTAGGTGGGTATTTTGGGAGGTCTTGAGTTTAATGGTGGTGTTTGATATGAGGACTAAGGTGAAAATAGGGGTTGATTGAGGCCATCAGATTGGTCTTAGGTAAATTTAATGATGGATTTGAGGGCTTTGGGCTGAAAGTTGAACTTTTTGGGTATTTGGGTGTTTCGGAGAGGTTGGATGGGTTTGATCGGATGTTTGGGGTAAATTGGAGGTTCAAGTGGTGGATCGAACAAAAATTGGGTATTGACAACAAGCTATCGTACCAATTGAGTCACCACTCAGTTAATGATTTCATAGCCATGCTATGATGGCCTTGCTAAACAAGTGATGGACATCATAGATATATCAATATTGCAAGAGAAGAAAGAGCTATAGATTACAAGAGTAATTAGTCTTAATTGCCAAAAGCTAGCGTCTTCTATTCTACAATCACCAAAAGAACATCTGGACAATGGGAGTGTGGCCAAGAAAATGTAGATTATGGTAAAAGAAACACTCTCCGAGTTGAAGCTAGGATTCAAATCTTGTAATACATCCAAAGGGGCTCCAAATCGCTCTAGAAGTCCCAATAGTACTGGTTTGCAAGAAACTAAACCAAAATCATATTAGTAGTCATTCATAGTTAAGTAAGGATTAGCTTAACACAATACTTGTTCAGTGGACTATGGAGCCATTAATAGGGGCGAGCAAGAAAAACCAAAAAACCGAACCAACTGAAACCAAACCGAAAATTCGGTTAATCGAACCGATCAGTTCGGTTTCAATTTAGTATTAAAAAAACCAAAGGTATTTGGTTTCGGTTAACCAAAATAGAAAACCAGTGGTTAGCCAAATCGATCAGCATACATACATACATATATATATATATATATATATATATATATATATATATATATATTATGTATTTTTATGTACATTATATATATTTTATATTTTCTATACACTATAAATTAATAAATATGTAATATATACACATATATATATATATTTATAATATATAATATATTATTTATTATTTAATATATAATATTTTATATATATATATACATATATTTCTAGTGTTTTATTATATATTTATATATTTTTATAATTCATTACAAATAATAAAAAACTGACGAATCGGTGAACCGAACCAATGATTAATTGAACCGGTCAACCGATTAATCAATCAGCTTTGGTTCTATTTTGATTATCAATTTTCCAAAAACCGATAACCCCAGTCCAGTTTCAAAAATAAGCCTCTGGTTTGATCACCCTTAGGAACCAATGGTAACTCTCCGTGCTAGTAATAAAAAACATGAGACCTCTTAAGGATTCTAGTAAGACACGTCAGTGACATATTATGATCACTCCAGCAGCCATATCCTTAACTTGTTTTATCATCATTTTCTTTGTTATTTATACTTTTAGTCCATCTCTCTTATCTCTTTTATCTCTTCAATTACATCTTATATTGGATTTTAATCTTATAAGATATTAAATCCAATGAGTTTAATTGGTCAATTACATGAGGAATTGCACCTACACACTTGGTTGGAAAATCAAAATTTTTCTCTTACAAAAACCCAATTTTGAACTTATCCCACATTAGAAAATTATAAGTTTTGTTTTCAGGATTTCAATATGAGTTGATTTACACTCCTTAGAATTAGTAGAGGAGAGTATGGGGATTCGATACCACGCAATGCGCGCGCACGCGTGTGCGTGCGTGTTTGCGGCGCAATGAGGAGCTTTAGAGGCGCACTTTGCTCGCACCCACGTGGCTCGTGATGGACGACTTTGGTTTTGGTGCGTTGCTAACCGTTGATGAGATCAATGATCACGATTCGATCGGGTGTGATCAAGAGGCACAATTCAAAGTTAACAGTCACTAACTTTTAACCACTTTTTAACAGTGGGGTGAAGCACTCCTAACAACCTATCATTTACTTAACATAATTGTTTCTAGAGTTAATAACAAATGCCCATATGAATTATGGACAGGAAGAAAGCTTAATTTAACATATCTAAAAGTGTGGGGGTGCTTAGCATATTATAGAGTTCCAGGTCCTAAAAGAACCAAGTTAGGACTAAGAGCTAAGAGAAGTATGTTTGTCGGATATGCAGAACATAGCAAGGCCTATAGGTTTCTAGACTTAGAGTCCAACATAATAATTGAAACTAGAGATGTTGAATTCTTTGAAAATAAACAGTTATGAACCTACAGAAAATGAATCCACAGAAAATGACAGAAAAACTCAGATCTCAATACCTGTTGATAATAATGAGACTGAAAGAAGAAATGACACAACTGTAACACCTACAATAGGACTTAGAAGAAGTCAAAGACAAAGAACAGAGAATCATTTTGGTTCAGATTTTATCTCTATTCAGTCAATTGTATTTTTGGTTGAGGTTGATAGAGAGAAGATTTTAGATAAGATACCTATTGTCCTTAACATTGAAAACGATCCTAAAACCTATAGTGAGGCCATGACCTTTAGAGATGCTGCCTTTTGGAAGGAAGCTATAAATGATGAAATGGATTCAATAATGTCAAATAACACAAGGGTAGTAATAGATCTGCCACCAAGATCAAAACTAATAAAATGTAAATGGGCGTTTAGAAGAAAATACAACATTGATGGAACTGTACAAACTTTTAAGGCTAGATTAGTAGTCAAAGGATTTAGTCAAAATGAAGGATTGATTACTTTGACACTTATGCACCAGTGGGTAGAACAACTTCTATTAGAACACTCATAGCATTAGCATCCATTTATCACTTATCTGTTCACCAAATGGATGTTAAAACCATTTTCTTAAATGGTGATTTAAATGAAGAGGTTTATATGGAACAACCAGAAGGATTTATTCTTCCTAGAAACGAGAAAAAAGTCTGTAAACTGGTTAAATCACTATATGGATTAAAACATGCATTTAAACAGTGACATGAGAAATTTGATTCTTGCATCCTAGCTTTTGGTTTTAAACATAATAGTGCTGATAGATGCATCTACTCAAAATTCATTGAAAATTATGGAGCAATTGTATATCTTTATGTTGATGATATGCTTATTGTGGGTACAAATATGGTTGGCATAAATGAAACAAAAAACTATTTATCCTCTGCCTTCAGGATGAAAGATTTAGGAGAAGTAGATACCATCTTGGGAATAAAAGTTAAAAAGCATAGTAGGGGCTATGCATTAAGCCAATCACATTATATTGAGAAAGTACTTGAGAAATTTAAGCATTTAGGGTTTAAAGAATATAACACGCCATATGTTTCTAGTATAAAACTAGTAGAAAATACTGGTAGAGCAATTGCACAACTTGAGTATGCTAGTGCAGTAGGGAGCTTGATGTATGCTATGCTTTGTACCAGACCTGATATTGCATTTGCAGTAAGTAAACTCAATCGGTTTACAAGTAATCCCGGTGCAAAGCACTGGAAGGCAATTGGGAGAGTTCTTGGGTATCTCAAGAGAACCTTGGAACTTAGCTTGCTTTACTGTGATTATCCAACTGTACTAGAAGGGTACACTGATGCAAGTTGGATTACCGGTAATGGAGATAACAAATCCACAACTTGATGGATTTTCGTCCTTGGTGGGGGTGCAATCTCTTGGGCATCCAAGAGACAAACTTGTATATCTTAATCGACCATGAAATCTGAATTCATAGCCTTAGCGACTGCTGGAAAAGAGGCTGAATGAATTAAGAATTTATTATTAGATATAAAACTTTGGCCTAGTCCTATGCCTCCAATTTCTATTTACTGTGATAGTGAGACAACTCTGTCAAGGGCTTGCAGTGGTACCTACAATGGTAAGTCTAGACATATAAGTCTGAGACATGAATTTATTATTATCTAGAATTGCCACATGCAAAGTACGTACGTGCACACTTACTAGTTTATAAAAAAATATCTTTTCCTAATTATATGTGTACTTATACATATTTTTAATCCATTCTACCTATAAATCGGGCTTTAAAATCTAACAAATGATGGTAGTACAAAAACATAATCATAAGTTCTTTCAAACCATAACCCACCCAGGCCCAACCCAACTTAGGGCTGGTAGGCTTGGGCTCGGCCCAAGCCTAAACTTTATAAGATAGGGTTGGGCTTGGGCATTGGGTGATCCTCAACCTAACCTTACTCATCCAAGTTCAATCATATTGTTTGGTGACAGATCATAACTAAATAACAAAAAAGGTGAAAACACAAAAAAATGAAAAGATATATATTTTATAGAAAACATTTGGGCACCTTTCTAATATTTTATACTCATCATATTAAACAAAAATAAGTGTAATAAATAAAAATTATTTTTATTCACATAAAAATATAAAAAGTGTAAAAAAGAATTAAACGCATCTATATCTATATACTACTGTTAAAAGTATAAATGAGTTTGTGGATCTTTTTTTCAACTATTTTTGGATTCAGTTCATCTCTCATTGTGAAGCCAAAAATTTCATTTGATCTATTACTTTGCACCTCATTCATCTCTCTCGTGAATTATTTGGGCTTGAGTCACTAAATATTCGAACTCGGCTTGTAATAATGAAGTTTGAGTTGAGCTCAACCCGAGTCGAGTACTTGGTCGAGCCGAATTTGAGCTTTGCAATAATTGAGCTCATAATAAAATACTATTTTTTAATATATTTTCATTTATAATATAAATAAACATTAATTTTTTTATATTAACTTATTTATAACATAAATTAGTACATTTATAATATATTTTTAGTTATAATATTTATAATATCAATAAAAATATATTTGTTAATATATTTTTATTTTAATATTTTTAATATACTTAATATTAATTTATTTATAATTGATTCAAATTAAATTCGAACCAAATACATGAAACTCGATCAAGCTCAAATCAAATTTCAAGCTTTATGTTTTTGAGTCAAACTCGAGCTCAAACAACTTGTGCACCCCTAATTGGAGCTGGGCAGTTGGATTAGGGTGGGCTTGAAACCAGATGTGGACTTGTACGATTTCCCTTTCTCCCATGTTTATTGGCTAAGTAAGCACTTAAAAGAAGTTAAGCAAATTACAATCTCAAGCCAATTCTTAATTCAATTTCTTCGTTTATGTAATCTCTGGGTATACACAGAATGAAAAATACTTGTATACCTTGACAAGAGAACCTGTCATGAAAAGATTATCTGTTGCTTTATGTATGCACGTATAAATATATGTTACAGAAATGTTTTCTCATATATAAAGTCCATGTAATAATAATAAAAATGAATGTGTGGGCCGCCATTTGCATGCATGCCTGTAGTAAGGGTGCAAATCGGCCCGGTTAAATTGGGCTGAGGTCAATTCTAAAACCCAATCTGAGTTGCTGTTGTACCAAGTACCAACTGATGGGTGGTTTATCCTGCGTTTGGAAATGATGCAAATGGAGTATAAATATCGGTTCAGGGTAAATTTGTACTCTGTTTTATTTTTGCTTGTTTTTGGCAATATTACATTTATGTATTGACAAATGATAGAAAATACATTTTTTAATGCATATTTACATTAATAATAAGATGCAAAAGTACATCAATAAAAAAGAAGTAAATTTGCATTTACTTAGGCTTTTGATAAAAAAGGCATATGCTTTATTGAAATTCATGTTTAAAACTTAAAGTCTATTTCGTAAGAAGATAAATTTATCAGTACAAAACTAACCCAACTTTTATAATTTATATGAACTATTTTATACTCTACATTTTTGCATTCACACTTATTTGCATCATTTCCAAACGCAGCCTTAATTGGTACTGTTATTGGTTTGTTCCAGCAGTGATTTATGGGAACTGCCACCATGGGTTGGGAGGTTATGAGTATGGGAGAGATGGGTTACTCTCACTGTATAGCCCAATGAAAAAGAAAAAAATCTGAGTTACTATTGAAAGTTAAACCCATGTACCATAATTGTTGATACATATATATACATATATGAATACATATATTCATAGATTATAATTGAATGTATACATACATACATACATACATACATACATACATACATATTTACATATATACATACATACATATATACATGCATACATGCTACATGATTAGAGGTCTTATTTTCTATCTTGCATGTTAGGTCTGCTAGTTTTGTTGGAGTCAAGCCCAATAACAAATTTTGCCTATGCAAAATGATTCTGGCCCAGACCAATAACAAATTGTGTTGAAATAGCATAATTTAACTTAGGAAAGGTCCAAGACATATAGAGTTGATGTGGACTAGGCAATGGATATTTCATGAATCTAGAGGGATCTAGATCTACATGATCAGTGGTTCACAATTAATTGGTCATGCATTAACAATTAAAGGTTGTAATCTTTGGACTTGTTTGTTTTAATGCAAATCCAATCCAGTTGTAAAATCGTCACCTGGTTTAGATTTGCATGTTTTTGGTTGTAACCATGATTTGCACATTTACCTGATGCAAAGTTTATACTTCTTATCTCATTTTCACTCATTGGCAGTGGGAATTTGCATCCCAAACTTTGATGCAATATTTGTACCATCTTCTTTTTACTTTCATTCCCTCTTATAAAATGGGGGTCATGCCATTCTATTTCCCATTTTTACCCCTCTTAAACAAACAGAATTCCTCTTCCATTTTCTAAAATATAAAGTGAGGATCATACCACTTACTCTTCCTAAACAAACAAAACAACGTAAAACATGAAACCAAACTGAACCAGAATTTGCAATCAGCCAATTTGCATTCCCGTATATTTGTGTCAGTGCAAATATCATTTGTGCAGAAAATAAGACAAATTTCTTATGGCCTTCACCAAAAAAGAAATAATTAAAAAATGAAACATAAACAGAAAAAAATTATATAAAACCTCTCTACACTTCACTAACAATGTCTAAAACTTTCCACAATTTCTTGTCAAAAGGTTTACATTCCTCTCTTCTATTTAGTGGCCATTTTGGTTATGTTTGATACCATTGCTACTTCTACCTAAAACATTTTGCATTGATCAACACAAATTTCTATTGTACCTAAAACATCAATTTAACATTTCAACTATAAACCTTCACGATGAGTCCCAGGTGTTCATTTTTCTAGTTGAAGAGACTTTCATATGTGATGTGATAATACATATTTCTCACCAATATGTATTAATCAACCCAAAACATTTCAAGTAGAAACAGGCTAACAGCAATGGTACCAACACAACCTAGTCTCATAATAATTGTGTAATTGATCTAAAAAGTATTTTTTTAGAGAACTAATCTTAATGTAACAATTTGGCACCCTCTAACAGGGGGTATTTGGATTAAAAGCATGGAGAAGTTTTAATAAACATTGTTAATAAAGTCAAATTAAAGGAGGTTTTATATCATTTTCCAAAAATTCTAATCGTTTTCTAAGTTGGCTGTGATATTTATATGTATGACATATGGAGATATTTAGATGTACATAAGATATTTATGTATTTAATGCTGTTTTCATTTTCTTTCTACTACTTTTGATATGTTATAGATATGAATATCTTGTAAAATTGGGCCTAACCAATGTAGAACCAATGATAGTTTATTAATTTGGAAGCTGAGAAATACTATTGATAGTTTATTAATTAAGGGCATTTCCCAACTCTGGGTGGTCTGTTTAGCCTCAATAATTGGAACCTCCAGGGTCCTAATCATGCATCGACCACACATAACTATAGAGAGAGATATCTACAGAAATCTAGAAAGAGAGAAAGAGAGACGGTTCAACAAGATAACTGAGATAAAAGGTACCAAATTATCAAATCCCATTATCCAGCAGAACTTCTATTGAAGGCGTCAAACAAAGGATTCAACTCTCAAGTAGACATATGTCCATCCGAATAACCCTTATCTTCATTTCCAAAGCACAAGGCCATAAGCGACATGAGATGATTATTATTTTTTTCTGTCATCTTTGAAGAATTAATTTGAGATGACACATCTCTCCTCACCACCCATTAACTGAAATGCTAAAATTCATGGTCGAGATCAATCTGGCTATGATAATTGTTGGATCATTCAATGGTGGGTCCTACTCCCTTGTGCTCTATCAATTAAGGCACATGTCAAATATTCTTTTCAGCTTTAGTTAGTGCAAGTTCAACCTGGGCTCTGGGAATTTTCTGGGTTTGGTTTTGAATGAGCCAAGCCCAATGCTTGGCAGATAGCAGCTGGCAAATAAATGCACCTAGAGCCTGGACCATATCAACCTGCTGAGACCTGGGGGGTCAATGGGTCATCTCAACTCTCAGGCCGGAGTAAGGCTGAGCTATGATGAGGATATGAAGCACAAAAACTGAAGATTGGAAGCTTATCTGGTAGAGTAGGTAATGGAAGGGTGGAGATGATTTTGCTCAGGTTACGTTATTTCAGAGATTTGACAACACCCTGATACATATCTAACTGCATATCTTTAAGTGGAAGGCCTGAGCCTGAAAATGTGGAACAAGATTCAGACTTTTGGGACGTGACCTTTGCTCTCGCAGGGAACAGCCAGGGTGGAAAACCCAACGCGACACGCCACGCATTACTGCATTCCAGCGGAGAGGCTTGATTATTGGAACGACCAAGAGGTCGAATGTGGTGCCACTGAGTTTGATCTTGATGCTTGACATGATCACACACATTTACTACATTTGAGTCCCTTTTTTTAAGATAAACCCTCGTTTCGAGTAAAGCCATGAGCGCCAGAAAATATCAAAAATCACAATTATTTGTTCTCTGAACTTCCGAAGTAATTGAGTGCCAAACACAAACAGGTAGTGCTCTCTCATGACTTGTAAGCGTTGGGTAGGCAAGGAATATCCAATAATCCAACAAATTATGAACACCTAATCATAATTGGGCCTGATTCAAATCCATAGTTGTAAGACCCAAGAAGAATCCCGTCCAACTCTGAACCTGGTTATTAGTTAACATGTACAAAACACTGTGTATGAATCTTCAAATTTATAAGGAAAAATGTAAATCTTTTTTCTTTTATTTTCCTTGTTCTATTTACTTGAAAAGTGAAATGCCCTTCTCCTAACTCATCCTCGTGATAAGGATTAAAATATCGATGACATGTCCAATACATTTAAGTGGGTATTGATTTGTATTTATATGACCAATGCACAGTTTTTTTTAGTTTCTTATACTTTTCTAAGTTTAATACTTTCCTAGGTATTAGAGGGTTTCACTTCCACTTTTAAATTTTAAAGTTTCTAAAAAGATTTTCTATCAGTGTATACAACGATCAATGTGAAAGGAATATGTCATATCGATTATATTTTAAGGCCATGTTTGGTTTACAGGAATAGGGGTCTGTAATCAGAATTAAAATGGCTATTCCTGTTCTATGTATTTGGTTGAGTAGAATCAGAATCTTATCCCATTCCTGCTGGAATGACATTCTCCCATTTGAGGGAATAGTCATTTTCTGTTCTTTTCTTGGGAATGAAATCTCATTCTTACTGATTTCAATTCTCATTTGTATTTCTGTCTGAACCAAACAGACTATGGAATAAATTATTCCAATTCCAATTCCATTTACAAACCAAATAAACCCTAAATCTTGCTCATGATATTGCTTCCCAACTACCTTAATTGGAATTTTGTAGTTTGCTTTTAAATTTTTAAAAAATAAAAGAAAAACAAAACATGAGGATATTTAAACTCAGGATTTAATTAGGTCTCTTCTACTATATGTCCAATTGTATTATTGATGCAGTAAGCTTATATTTTAATGTTTCTTTTATATAACTTTACCAGTCTCTACTGGATACGAAGTATGGAACCACCTCTACGAAATCGAACCAAACCCAAGTTCCAAAACAGATACATATTACAGGATACACATCCACCGGTTGACACCATATCAGTCATTGCATGGGGTCGGTTACATGTAATTTATATAGTTCAAGCTTAAGTAAGGCTAAAAAGGGCAACGTCATCATCATCATCTAAGCATGGTTTCAAAACTGGATCGGACTGGATGGTCGAACTAGAAAAACTAGGAACCGGATAGGTGATCGATTCTGTTTTACCTCAGAATCATTATTTCGCCAAAAACCATTGATTTGGTTAGCAAATTGTTCACCTAGATGATCGAATTGTTTGAACCTTTCAACAGTTTTGGCTGTTTTCTATTTTTTAAAATTTTTATTTTTTGTTAGAATGGACTATCCATTTGGTTCAAACGATTAAATTGTTCGACTTCGGAACCGGACCCCTAACCGTTTATTGTCCGATTTAATTTTAAAAACCTTGCATTCCGTTTGGTTTTCTCTTTCTAACCTCTTCAACTTGCAATAGGCTCTAATTAATTAGGAATGAAAATTCAACCCACCTTTGAGGAGATAGCAAAGGCAAGAATAGTACATAGAGTATAGGGAAGTACTAAGTGATCAACAAGCTCTAATTAAAAATCAACACGCAAAATGCAAGAAGCACCAAGTTCGTAGTTCTTAAGGTTGTATTTGTCTACAGTGCAAAAAGTATATTAATGATGTAAATGCAAATGTGGTCAACGTGCAAAGTTGCTTAGGTTTTGCACCGATAAACTTAAATCCTTTTTTGGGTATTAATCAATGCCTAAATCACCCATTGGGGCCGTTAACCATTTTAGTATTTAAACCCGCATTTTCGCTTCCAGACCAACTTTGAGTGCAAATTTTAGATATACTTTTGGAAAGCAAATTTTAATTTCCTCCCAATTTGAATGCAAAAATGGTGATAAAAAGAAATCTATTTTCATTTGTAGTACAAAATATCAAAGTTTTTAAAATCGAACCGAACAATGAATCGTTTGAACTGAACGAATGGCCCATTCTGACATAAAAATTAAAAAAAAAAAAAAAACGGTCAAAATCATTGGACGGTTCGAATGGTTCAACTGTTCGGATCAGTAGTTTGCTAACCAAATCAACGATTTTTTGGTGAAATAAAAATTCTAAGATAAAATGGTCCCAGTATCTCCGGTCCAACAATCCAGTCCGGTCTGGTGTTGAAGACTATACAAAATACACTTTACCAAACATCTGTAAAACTAAACCGAATTTAGCAATCTTACCAATGCAACCTAAGACTTTTAATTATTCTCGTTGCTCTTAGAACATATGAATATACTAAGGCTCCATTTGGTTGACAGGAATAGGGGTCCGGAATCGGAATGGAAAGGGCTATTCCAATTCCAACTGTTTGATTGGGTAAAATCAAAATCTCGAGTTGAAATTTTATTTTCATTTCTACTAGAATCATTCCTTGCGCCTCCTTTGGGAATGAAATCCCATTCTTATTGAGTCCAATTTTCATTCTTATTCCTATCTGAACCAAATACACTATAGGAATAGACCATTCGAATTCGGATTCCAATCCTGATTCCGACTACAAACCAAATGATAATAACATTTTATGATGTTTGTTTTTGAAATGGAAGTTTAAGATGTCGGTAGTCATTGAATTACTGGCACATGCTAAAACATGTATGGGCTACCATGTTTAAATTCAAATTCTTGATGCTATTTTGTTGTATTTACAAAAGAAAGGTTGAGGGACATTAGACTTGTCCAATCGGTCTGCCATTTCGTATAACACTAGTGAATGATAATGACCCTGTATTAACTAATACGGGAAAAATTTATATTATACAAATAATAATGTTAAATTTATATTTATTAATATTTTAAATAATTATTAAAATATTAAACAATATTAATTAAAAAAATAGATTTTCAATAATTATTAGAATATGGATAGTTTTCTTTTATTATGATACATAGAGGGTTAATGATTAACTGAGATTGATAAAATGCAGGAGAAGTGGTTGTGGATAACCACTTTTACATTTTTTGCATTTTTTAGGAATGGATTGAAAATGGTGATAGTAGGTTGTGGGCTTTAGATGCAATTTCTGAATAAATGTCATGTGTCTAGCTTTCTAGAAAAATAAGAAAGTCATGTGTTGAGGTGTAGCCGGGTAGTGGGTTGTGGTCTTTATTTGAAAAATAAAATTGCATAAAAGTTAAATAGATAGTGAAAATTTGGTGGCTTGGCATATCAGCCGCTAATTCAAAAGTTATATTTTATGCCCAATCAAGCATGTTAGAATTTCTTTTTTCTTCTTTTAATTAGGGTTAAATGTAAAACCTTCTTCCCTGAGGTTTCACTTTGACAAAAACCTGCCCTATAGTTTCATAAAAGCTTGCAAGTACCTCCCTTCCATCTTTGTCCCAGTAATGGAGACTTCAATGTTAGGAATTATCCATACAACTAATATCAGATTTTCAAAATATCTGATTTTCCTTCAACATAATTCAAAATATCAGATTTTCCCTCCTAGACCTCACTAGACCTAACATTTTTATAGAGTAAAATTATTTTATTCTTTTCAATCTAACTCGAGGTTTTTTAATTAAAAGTGAAAAAAATTAAGGGTATTTTAATAATTTCCATCTGAATTGAAGGGTAAAATGGGCACTTTTGAAAAACTAATGGATTTGGCCAATGTTTTCTGTCCAAGACAATAACAAAAGGGAGGTAACTGCAGGTTTTTTCAATACTATAGGGGAGGTTTTTGTGAAAATGAAACTCCATGGGAGGTTTATATTATTTTCAAAAACATCAAGGAAGGTTTTTTATATTTTTCCCTTTCTAATTTTCTTTCACTTTTCTATATTCTTGGCAATTTTTGTAGATTAATACCCTATACTTCGACACTAGTCTTACTTTAGTACCCCCAAACTATAAAGCGTGTCACTGCAGTACCTGAACTCCCAAAACTTGTCAATTTAACCCAAAATCGTTAGCCGACATTAGATGGCATGTAAAAGGACACAAATGCCCTTCAGGTATTGAATAGGCAAAAGAAGCATAATTTTGTGCCACTATAATACATGAACTCTCGAAAACTACCAATTTAGTCCAAAATCGTTAACCAACCTTAGATGGCATATGAAAAGACACAAAATAACCCTACTTAAATCATTTTTCATAGTGATTGGGAACCACTGTTAACGTTATGCCCTAACCTTTCTTCTAAAGAACGAGTGCTTGTGCTTCCCACCAGATAATATACATGAAAAAACGTTGCCAGAGAAGATGATGCCATCGCCGAAGAAGAGAGATTTTAGATAGTCGTCATTATTATAAAATTTTCAGTTATTCAATCCATAACAAACGGGTGTTTACTGTTTACACTACCATCACTGTCGAAGAAGACAAGTAGTTATTGTCATCGTTGGGGAAGACAATCAAGGTAAAAATTGTATTTTTCTTTTATCTTTGTGAATACACAAATTTTCATTATTTTGATATTCTTTGTCTATTGTCCCTTTCGGTTTGATAGAAATGATGCCATGGGAACTAAATGTTTCTAGATTACAAATACTCATTGTCCATTCTTTGTGCTATGGATCTTGTTTTTTATGATATATTGTTTGTTAATTTTGATGCATTTTTTTGCTTCCATTTAATTGGGGTTTACTTTTCATTCAGTTAGGATTCATGCTTGTCTTCATTCGATTAGGGTTTGGTGTTGTCATTAAGTAGCCGCCTTTGTCTTGTTCTATTGTTTATATATTTGTTCTTTCTAATTCGATGGTCGATTTCTTTATGGACTGTCATTGTGTTGACAATGTTAGGTTGGTTGCCTCATGAGTGTATATGTTATTGTTCATAGTGGTCCCCTGGTATGTCCCCACCTTGTGTGGTAGATATTTCTTTATGTGTGATAGATATCTGTGGCAGAAGAGGAGGGGCAGAAAGTAATTGTCCTGTATCTCTAAAGTGAGACCCCACACTATTATTCATCGCTAACTCATATGTAACACCAAGGTTTTAAAAATCAATCTGGAAACGGAACCGTTCTAGCTATTGATTTTTGGGTCAGCGGTTCAACCGTTCGGGTCGAATGGTTCGGATGGTTTGCATATTAGGGAAAATGTTTATATGAGATTTGTCCTAATATGCAAACCTCATATAGAAAAAAAGAGATATCGGCTGAGAAAGCTAGAAAGCAGAAGGAGAAAGGAGAACTGTTGTCGGTTGAGAAAGAGAAAAAGAAAGAAGAAGAAGGAAGGAGAGAAGGAGAGAAGGAGAGAAGAAGAAGGAAGAGGAGGAGGATGATTGGATGCTCACTAGCAACGAAAGCGGCGATGGTGACGGCGAGGTGGCGGCAAAACATGCAGATCTAAGATCTGAGTTCTCGGATCTCAGATCTAAGATTGATTTCTCTAAAACACCTGTAGAAGAAAGTCTTCTTCTTCTTCTTCTCTTTGTTCTAGATCCCATATTTGAGTTCGTGTCTCAGATTGGATCTCATATATGAGTTCTCCTCTCTACAACTTTATATTGTGAACCGTTGGCCGGGTCAAATAAGTCGACAGTTCGACTGCCCGGGTCAGTGGTTTTTGAATGAAATCTATGGGTTTTGACTCAATAATGGGTTAGGGGTGGAACGGAACCAGTTGTCCAGACAATTTTCGGGCTAAACGGTCCGACCGTCTTGGTCAACGATGGTTCAAAAACATTGTGTAAGATAAAAGGGGGACCCTTCCAATTTTTATGTAGTTATTTTCTATAGTGCCTTTTACATAAAACATAGTTCGGTGAATACTTTTTCACCTTAGTTAATCCAGTCTCTTACTAAGGCCCCACTCGCTTTTCTATAAATTATTTATCCAGGTAAATGCAATTATTTGAGTGAGTTTTTCCTGGGAAACACTTACAAGAGTAAGTGCATTTACCCATGTTCTTTTTTATTTCCCAGGTAAATAAGGCAATGACCATTTTATCCATAGAAATCCATTATTAAAATGGGCATTTTTGTTTCATTCAAGTATTGGTAACTTTCTCCTATGTGGGAAAGTTATTTACCCACCTATAAGATGGGTATCACTCCCCAGTCCCCACATAAAGTTGAAAAAAGAACATGGAATTCTTGGTTAATGGGAACCAAAATCCCATTGACCAACTTTCCCCTCTCTCCAAATCTAAAAAAATAACCCCCTCTAAGTGTCAAGTCACTAGTACTTAGTTTCCAACTTACACCATATTAGAGTTAGGAAACCAATATATTGTATTTAAAAAGTGGCCTAACCCTAATCCAACATCTATGGTATTTAAAGTGGTCCTTTTCTTGAAGGTACAAAGATAAAGTGAAAGGTCATTAGGTGAACTTTTGTTGTTGCCCAAAACATATGGATTGTAGAACCTATATTATGTGTGTCAATATATGAACAAGCAACAATATCTAATTAAGTTGTTGTACTCACTTCTAGATATGGCATTAAACAGAGTGGGATGGTAGAACAGGATTCATGTTAGCCAACCCATATGGCATTGAACAAATCCTGGTTCACTTTGGCTTATGTTTACATTGCCTCAGGTTTTATTTGACTTCATATGTCTTGCTAACAAATTAAACTAAGAAGTAAAACCTATAACAAGAGTAAATCAAAATATGCACTACACTTACTTCCACTCCCATACTTCTACACTAACACAAATGAAATTGCAATGCAAACAAAGGAGACCATATAGTTGGGACAAGGATTAGTTGAGTGTTTTAGTTGCTTTTGTATATATTGCTTTATGTATTTATTAGAATAAACAAATACATTAATATTTTGGATTTAGCAGGACTATAGTTTACAGAGCCAAGAGGAAGGCAATTATTAACATTGAGGGGATCCAGGTAAAGTAGTATAATAAGTTTGCTTAATTATTTTCATATACTATTGAATTCAAATCTAAGAAATATTGTAAAAATTCTCTTCAAGGATGGGACTCCTCAACATTTTGAGAGGTTATTTGTGTATTTCAATGCCATGAAGATTGGCTTCATAGAGGGTTGTAGCCCTTTTATAGGGCTTGATGGCTGCCATTTAAAGCAACCTAACTTTGGGTGCATACTCTCTATTGTTGCATTAGATGGGAATAATTGTATATGTCCAATTGTGTTTGCTATGGTGGAGTCAGAGGTAAGAGATTCTTGGACTTGGTTTCTTCTTTGTTATTTGAAGCAATTGGAAACCCAAATGAGCTTGGGTGGACTTTTATTTCTAATAGATAGTGATGGTGCGCAATCCGGTCACTCCTAGCTGGCACTTGCGTGGCTCCCGAAGGGTACCTGAGATGAAGAAGAAGAAGAATCCCCGGGGGCTTGCCCAGTGGGAACACTCCGACGCTTAAGTTAGTATTCTGTGGAAGAAGCAAGGAGAAGGTGAAGGCTAAGAGTGCAGATAGCGCAAGTGATAGAAGATACCTTGTTCTTTGAGAATAGGCTCCTTATAACAGAACTCCGTTGCGTCAGGCCCATTGGCCTCTGACAGGGCAGGTATAACCACCATTGTCAGCTTGCCGTAGCCATTACAGGCAGGGTTGAGGTGGCACGCGCGGGGCCGTCATTGCAGGGTACGTGCCTGTCAGGTGTAAGACACCTTCTAAAGGTGGCAGGCACGACGCTGTCTGACGAGGGACATGATTGTTGTCCCCAGATTTGTCGAGTACGGTGGTCGGGCAGGAGATCTTCCTGCGATATACCAAACTACTCTTTCACGAGTTACCCTATGCCAGGCTATCCCGTAAGCGGCGAGCTGCCTGTGGCAAGCTATGCCAAGCTGTCTGACCCGAGGTGTCTTCACCTCGGGGCATCTAGAGGCAGGTCGGTGTGTTCCTGTCTGGGAGTGGCCTGAGGTTCACTGGTGGGGCTCGGATATTAGGAGAGGTCAGGGAGCCCCGAGCTCGAAGGCAGCTGGGGTGCCTTAGCCCCAGGGAGGAGGCGCGGGCTAGGCGGCTCCCAGCGAGTAGTCTATCCCGTCCAGTTGCCGGACTGAACTCGGTGTGACTTTCCCATCGAGTTGCAGCTGTGCCCGCTGTGCTGTCACGCTGAGTCATCACTTGAGCAAGGTCACGCCTACGTGTATCTGTGCTACAAGGTCAAGCCAAATCACCCTCCATCAATTGCCACCCACTCCCTACGCTAGCGGCGTTGACCCAGCGCGGGGAGTTCATGTTGCGCCGGGTGGATTTGGCTTCGGCACTCATGCCGCTTCGTCATGCATTTCGCCCAGTTGGACCGGTCTAGTTCCCGACTCAGTCAAAAGGAACCTGGGTTGCGTTCAGCTTACACGCGGACGTCATGCGGTTTGGACTTCACGAACGCAAAAAAAATGCGCTAAACTGATTTCACCTCGAGGAACCCGAAGCTGGTTTTTCTGAGAGCCATTGGATCATCTTCATCTTGATTGTTAATGCTCGGGCGCAACGGCTATAAATAGTGGGGGACCCTTGGCCATCTCTTCGCCACAAAGCCTCCAGCGTCAGTGTTGAGCTCATGTCTGAGGTTCCCAGCTTGAGTCTTCTAGCTCGGTTTGTTCCTCTAGTCAGTTCATGTTTCTTGTGGTGAGTCCCCGAGCTTCTCTTTCTTTTCCGAGTACTCTTTCCTTTTTGCCTTGCAATGTCGTCTAGCGTAGATAGTCTCATCGATGAGCCCGAGGTGGGTACCTCGGCTCAGGGTGGCTCCTCTTCCGCCCAACCGTCTGATGTACGTGCGGCTTTGGGTCATCTGGCATCCACCTCCCACTGAGGTCGGGTGCCAGATCAGTTTGGCCCTTCCACCATGACTCCAGAGAGGCTCCAGGATCTCATACAGAGGTTCAACCTCCCTAGGCAATATTCATACAATCTTCCTACTAGCAACTTCCCATGGGAGCATGGTCCTGACGAGATTGTGGTCTTCAGGGAGCAATTGATAACCGGACTCTGACTTCCTCTTCACCCCCTGATTGTTGAGGTGCTGGTGCACTTTAACATCACTTTGGACCAACTTCACCCGAACTCCATACGGAATGTGGTGGGGACCATTTCTCTTTGCTTTGATCGTTCTCTCTCCATTGATCTAGATGTCCTCAGTACTGTCTTGGCCATAAAGAAGAGTGCTTCGGGCACAGATGGGCTTATTACCCATCTCCCCGCCCGGGTTTTAAACTCATGCACAAGCTCCCGAGTAAAGTCCCAACCTGGAAGCGGGACTACTTCGTAGTTCGGAGCAGCACGTGGGGGCCCTTCCCTACTGACTGGAAGGTGGCCGTTCAAGACCCCAGTGTCATCCTAGAGGGGAAGGCCAAGAAGGCACTCCAGTCATTGGCTCAACTCGGATTAAATTACAAAGACTTCACAGCCGAGGAGAAGCTCATCCAGGTCGGCTTGAGCCCGGGTAGGTTTTCCTTCACTTCAGCTTTTTGTCCACATATTTACTTCGGGATTACTAACGCTGAGCTTCATTGCAGGTCCCATGGAGTCGGAGAAGATTGACGGCCAGAGGCTATTTCGCCAAATGAAGAGAAAGAAGCGTGTGGCCAAGAAGGTGCGCGTTGAGTCTCCGTAGGCCTCCACCGAGGCTCAGCCTTCACAGGCTCCAGTTTCGGAGCCCGAGCTCACTGGCGTTCAACCCGTCATCGATCTGGAGGAGGACATGGTGCCTCCGGGACCCAAGACAACGGCAGAGCCCGCCACTGAACCTGCCGAGACAACTGCCAGAGGTGCTATAGAAGCCGCTCCTGAGGCACGCTCTGTAGGGGCTACAGTCGGGGCCTGCCCTGTTGGTGCCGCCGCTGAGGCCTTCGAGGAGTCCGCCCATGCGGCAGAGATGACGGCGTCTAGCTCGGAGAGCCAAGGGGGTGAAAGCATTCTGAACCCCCGGTGTAGTTTCCAGAAGAGCAAGGAGGCCGCGTACCTGGAGGAGGTCACGGAATGGGCTGATCTCACTCCTAGTCAGCTCGGTGCCTGGGTTGCTTCTCATACCATGGTGGTGAGTTCCTTGTGAAAGACTCTCCATTTTCTTTCTCTTTTTTTTTTGATTGGTGTCCTTCTTGTAGTTGAACTCAGCCAATCGTGCCGTGACCTTTCAATCTGATAAGCACTTGAGACGAGCCTTGGAAGTTAAGAAGTCATTACGCGCAGCCCATATCGAGCTGAGGGCAACTCACGGTCAAATCCACCACCTGCAGAGCGATGCCTCAGCTTAGAAGATCTTTATTGAAGTGCTTTTGGCGGAGAAGGGCAAGCTGGCCCGAGACAAGGACAGACTGAGGGCCGAAGTGAATGGGTTTAAGGTTGGCCAGGAAGCTTTGAGGCTTGAGGTTGATAGTCTCAAGGTAGACCGAGACAGTCTCAAGGTAGA
Source organism: Nelumbo lutea (assembly GCF_056320005.1). NCBI lineage: Eukaryota > Viridiplantae > Streptophyta > Magnoliopsida > Proteales > Nelumbonaceae > Nelumbo > Nelumbo lutea. Next base: position 91,402,306 of record NC_142686.1, read on the forward strand.
TCGGGATGGTCTCGAGGCAGACTGGGACTCCCTGAAGCTCGAGGTGCAGGGCCTCAAGGAAGCAAAAGGGAAACTAGAGCGCGAGGTGGAGTACCTCCGAGCCGACCTCAAAGAGAAGACAGAAATCTTTGAGGACACCCTCCAGGAGACCAAGGAGCAGGCTGTTATTGATTACGTCTAGTCATCAAAGTTTGACGGCGTGATGCCCAAGGCCTACCACAAGGGCTTCAAGCTCAGCTGGTGGCTGATCAGGCACCTCTACCCCGATTTGGACACAAGCGCTATCACCACTTTCTGGATCATCGATGACATAGTGCGTCAATCGGCGGATGATCCGGACTCTGAGGACGAAGGTGCCGACAATGAAGCAGAGGCTGCTGGCCTAGTTACTACCCCCAAAGAGGTCCCTACCAAAGACAACGAGCCTCCAAAATAGCTCTGTCCTTGTATTTGCAAGCTTAATCTTCTCTTTTTCTTTTTCTTGTAACAAAACCTTTTGTAATGAAAATTTCATAATAAAAAATCCACTTTGATAAACACTTGTGTAATTTCCTTCACTTGCTGAAGTGGTTATTTTATTCTGAACTGTTAGGCTATCAGGCTAATTACCCGAAGTGAGGGTTCCTCCACTGTCGTGACCCCGAACCGTATTCCTATACTTAGTAGGGGAGCCTTGCATACACCGAGGTGAGTAACATAGCAGGGTACATGCCCAACCTGTCTACACCCGGGTTAGGTTGATATCAGTTGTCCTTAATGGGTTCAACTTGATGCATGCCGGGGCGGGCTATACATCACAAGGTTTGTGCCCGAACCACCTGCGCCTTAGGAATTACAAGTACTTAGCCTATGCCGACGAGGCAACTAGGCTTTATATGGTGCCGAGGTATTTCATTAGCTCGACGTCTTAGCCCTTAGGTTGGAGGAGTGGTTTATAGTCCGTTCTCCTGGAGTTCGCCTATGCCGAAGAGGCAACAAGGTCTTATAGTGATGAGACCATGTTAGCTCAACATTTTGGCCCTTAGGCTCGGGGAGTGGCTCGTGGCCTACTCAGTTGTTACAGATAGTATTGTCTTAAGATGACAATATTCCATGCCCGAGGTACTTGTTTCCCTTCGAGGGTCTCGAGCTCATATGTTCCTTCCCCGAGCACTCGTTTCACTCGATACTTCCCAGTTGGACTCGAGCTTTCCAACGCCGGGCTCAGGTACCATAACTTTACACAGGACCAGGTCGCCAACACAGAGGTTCCGCTTCTTGACCCTGGCGTTATAGTACCAGACTACTCTCTACTGGTAAGCTACCGTCCTGATTTACGCGATGTCCCTTACTTCGTCAAGGAGATCGAGGTTGGTACGTAGCTCGTCCTCATTCGTCTTATCATTGAATGCATCCAATCGTAGCGTAGGTACTTCGATTTCTGTCAGGATAACTGCCTCGGTGCCGTAGGTGAGGTTGAAGGGGGTCTCTCTTGTGGCGGTTTTCTCCATGGTTCGGTAAGCCCATAGAACACTAGGTAGCTCATCTGCCCACAATCCTTTAGCTCGGTCCAAATGTGCCTTTAGTCCGTGGAGGATGGCTCTGTTTGTGACTTCAGTTTGATCGTTTCCTCAAAATGCTTGCCGTTGTCAAAAATTAGTACCCAAGGTAATCCGAAGCGTCACATGATGTTCTTCCAAAAGAAGTTTTGGACGTTCCAGGCTGTGATCGTTACAAGAGGTTCGACTTCTACCCACTTGGTGAAGTAATCCACTGCTACTACTAAGAATTTCCTCTGGCCTGCTGCTGGCAGGAATGGTCCAAGTATGTCAACGCCCCATAGTGCGAAAGGCCACGGGCTGGTCAGATACTTGAGGTCGGTAGCAGGTTGGTGGTGAATATTGGCATGCTTCTGGAATTTGTCACATTTTCTAACGAGCTCATTAGCATCTGCCTTCATTGTTGGCCAATAATACCCCTGTCGAAGTGCCTTTTGGGTGAGGGTCCTGTCCCACAAGTGTCCGCCGCACATACCCTCATGAGTGTCACGGAGTACGAGCTCGACTTCAGTAGGTCACAAGCAACGCAGGTAGGGGAGCGTGTAGGACCTACGCTATAGTCGTTCATCTATCATGACGTATTTGGCTGCCTGGCGCTGCACCTTTCTGGCTGCATTGCGATCTGCATGGAGGGTCCCATGTAGCAAGAAGCTCGCGAGTGGGTCAATCCATTTCGACTCTGCTTGAACCACGGGAGCAACCTTCTCTGCCCCCCGAGAATGCTAGGCAGAGGCAGGTCCTCTATGTACACGACTATCATGGTGATGTCGCTGGTGCTAGCTAATCTGGACAGGGTGTCGGCCTCAGCGTTCTCCGACCTCGGGATTTGTTTGATGAAGTGTGATTGGAAGTTGAGCAGGGCCTCTCTGACTTTAGCTAAGTAGGCGACCATGGTTGGTTTGCGAGCTTTGTACTCGCTAGTGACCTGGTTGACCCTGAGCTGGGAGTCGTTGTAGATAATGACGTGCTTGGCCTTTACTTCTCTGGCCAAAGCTAGTCCAACTATCAACGCCTCGTATTCCGCTTCATTGTTAGATGCCACGAACTCGAAGTGTAGCGCGTACTCCAATTTCGTGCCACTTGGGCTGTGCAGAACTATTCCGGCTCCGCTGTCCTATTGGTTTAAGGAGACATCTACGTGAAGGATCCAGGGCTCCTCATCCCAGTTCGTGCTTGGCCTAACTAGGAGAGATGCCACATTGGCTGCTACCTCACAGGGCTCGGACTCAACCTGCCTGAGAACTTCTGGCTCACCCGGACTGGGGATCTCGTGCTCGACCGGCCTAGGGACTTCGGAGTTGAATGTGCACTAAACGATGAAATCTGCTAAGGCTTGGGCCTTTATAGCAGTTCATAGCTTGTACTGGAGGTCGTACTCGCTGAGCTTGATGACCCACTTCGTCAACTGACCAGAGACCTCGAGCTTAAGTAAGACTTGTCTCAGAGGTTTTTCGGTGAGGACGATAACAGTATGATCTTGGAAGTATGGGTTGAGCTTCCGAGCTGCAATTACCAGTGCGTATGCTAGCTTTTCTATCTCCGGGTATCTCGTCTCTGCTCCCTACAATACTTTGCTAACATAATAGATGGGTCGTTGGACCCGATCTACTTCTTTTATTAGTGCCGAACTGACCACTTCGTCGCTCGTTGAGAGGTACAGTTCTAAAACATTGCCTTCCTCGGGCCGGGTTAAGATCAGCACACTAGCGAGGTATTTCTTGAGCTCGTCAAACGCGAGCTGGCAGTATTAGGTCCATTCGAACCCTTTTCTCTTAATTGCTTTAAAGAACGGCAGACAACGGTCCGTCGACTTGGACATGAAGCGGCTCAGGGCAGCTATGCGGCCATTCACCTCTGAACCTCCTTCAACTTCCGGGGTGGTCTCATATCTAAGATGGCCTTAATCTTATCCGGGTTGGATTCAATGCCGTGCCAATTAATGATGTACCCTAGGAATTTACCCACGGTAACACCGAAGACACACTTGTTTGGATTCAACTTCATATTAAACTTATGCAAAATTTCAAAAATAGAATGCAAATCTTGAATCAATTCATTAGAAAATTGGGTTTTGACGACCATGTCGTCTACATAACATTGTACTTTTCTGCCAATTAATGGCTCAAACAATTTATTTACAAGCCTTTGAAAGGTCGCCCCTACATTTTTTAACCCAAAGGGCATAACCTTGTAACAGTATAGATTGAACTCTGTGATGAAGGTGGTCTTTTCTTCGTCCGCCGGGTCCATCTTGATTTGGTAATAGCCCGAATAGGCATTTAAGAAACTCAACAACTCGTGCCTTGAGGTCGCGTCCACCAAGCGGTCGATTCTGGGGAGCGGGAAGCAATCTTTCGAGCAGGCTCGGTTTAGGTCGGTGTCGTCAATGCACATGCACCACTTGTCGTTAGACTTCTTTACCAGAACGAGGTTGGCTACCCAACTCGGCTAATGGACTTCTATTATGAAGTCAACTGCAAGGAGCTTCGAGACCTCCTCATTGACCGTTTTCCACCGCTCTAGGGCTAGGTTGCATTTCTTCTGTCTAACGGGCCTAACAACAGGATCAGTATTGAGCTTGTGAGTTATAAGGTTAGGGTCTATACCGGGCATCTCTACCGTGGACCATGCAAAAATATCTAAGTTTTGAAGTAAGAAACTTACCAGTTTAGATCGTAGAGGTTCCTAGATGGAAGCACCAATCTGAAGCATCCGAGCTGGGTCTACTACTGAAGTTAGAACTACGACTGTTTCTTCCGTGGGTGCAGCTCGTTCTTCGCCTTGCTCCGTAGGCCGGTCCAGTTCAAGGTCGTCGGCCACCTTGGTCTTTACCTTTAGGGCGGCGACATAGCACTTATGGGACTTGAGTTGGTCGCCCCGTGCTACCCCTACACCAAAGTCTGTAGGGAACTTCATTGCCAAATGATAAGTGGAGACCACCGCCCGTAGGATGTGGGTGATCGGCCGACCTATTATGGCCTTGTATGGGGAGGGGTTCATGACCACCAGGATGTTGTGGTTGAGTCTGACTACGGAGAGTCATGTGTCGACTTCCACAGGTACAATTACTTTCCCAAGGGGCCTGACCTCTTCTCTACTGAAGCCCACCAAAGGAGTGTTCATAGGCCTCAAGTCACTTCCCTGCAACTGAAGTTAGTCGAACGCGACTTTGAAGAGAATATGTGTCGAGCTACCTGAATCAACGAGGATGCGCCTGACCTCGAAGTCGTTGATCCTTAGCTTTATCACAAGCGCGTCATCGTGGGGGTAGTGGACCCCTCACGTATCGTCCTCCATGAAGAAAATTGGTTCTTCTGTCTTTGGCCGCTTTGGAGGATTTTGCTCTTCCCGGGCAGCTTCACGAACTGACGTCTGAGTTGCTGCTGAAGTATAACCTGCGACGATTGATCCTCCCACTATCACGTGGATGGTGCCCCGAACCGGCCTCTCTTCCGGAGGCTACCTCCATGACTGTACAGCCGGTTTGTTGTTGGACTCGGGAGCATCCTTACCGTGCTCCCCTTGCCAACCTGCCTTATTATTATTATTATTATTATTATTATTATTATTATTATTATTATTATTATTTTGTACAAAATTCCTTAAATATCCGTGACGGATGAGCTCCTCTATCTCGTCGTAGAGGTTCTAACAATTTTCGGTACTGTGACCGTGGTCTCTATGAAAACTACAGTACAAGTTCTTATTTCTTTCATTGGGATTCCCCCTTAGGCGGGGTGGCCACTTCACATACGGGGCGTCCTTGAATGCCATCAGGATTTCGGCCCACTTTGCATTCAGTGGGGTGTAATAAGTTCGGTCCGCTACAAGGACTTGGAACGACTAACCCGGCTTTGCTCCCTGAGCTGCATCCTTTTTCTTTCGGTTGCCCCTTGGCTGGAAAACTCTCCTTCTCTTTTCCTCTTCTCGGGCACGCCCTCGCCCTTCTGGTTGATCTCTTCCTCCGTGGCTATGAACTTGTCCGCGAGCTTAAGGAATTCAGTTATGGTCGCCGGTTGGTTGACGACCATGTACCATTTGAACTCTTTATGTGTCATGCCCTTCTTAGCTACTACGAGGCGCACGACAGGGTTCAAGCCCGATATTTTCATTCACGCATCGTTGAACCGCTTGATATAGCCCCGACTGGACTCTCCCTCTCTATAGACTATGTTGAGAAGGCTTTCCTCAGTTCGCGGGCACCGTTTGTTGGTAACGAAGTGGAACGTAAAGGCTTGCGCGAACTGCGCCCAACTTCTTATCGATCTGGGTGTCAGGTTTTGATACCATGTGCGGGCCACTCCTCTGAAAGTGGTGGAGAAGGCCATGCACATGCAACACTCATTGGCCCTCTCCAGGTGCATTTGCGACTGGAAGGCGTCTATATGGTCATTTGGGTCAAACGACCGGCGATACTTGTTGAGACGGGGGAGCTTGAAGTCTTTTGAGAATGCGCCATCTTCTGCTCTTGCGCCCTCCTCCTACTGCCGCCATTGCAAGTTCAATCTCCACCGTAGGAGCGATCAAGAAAGTTTCTTGATATCAGTCTTTGGAGAAAGTCTGATCTGAAGTCGTGCTCATAGCCTCCATCGAATTCTTGCTGAAGGATTCGGTTCTTGGGAAAAACACTACTGATTCTACTCCACCGTACACTGTGTCATCTTCAATGGGAGCAGTCTTCGGAGATTTCTTTGAGTGTGGACACCTTCAATGGGAGTTACTTCTACTCTGCATCAGGTATATCCCTCTCCTACCTTTTGGTTTCAGATTTGATTCGGTTCTTGGTTCAAGATTGATCCTTGAAAATGCAGATTTTCTAAAACAGGGAATGTGATTCCCATATGGGAGAGAGAAATTTTTGAAATTTCACCCTAACTTCCTGCAGGGTTCAGCCATCCATATGATGGATCTCTCATCCCTTTAGTGGTATCAGAGCCAGGTTCAAATCTTGAACCGAAATATACTAGATCTGAACTTGCGCAAATGGGAAGAAGGCATTCTACCTGATTTGCGCAGATTGTGGTTTTTCTAGGAAATTGTTTCCCAAATCAAGGGCGAATGATCTAAAATTAATTCTTTATAAATCTAAATTTTATTTAGAATTGTTCTTTATAATTTTCTTGATTTATGGGTTGTTCGTACAAAGGAGATTGAACTCTTTATTGGCGCAGGATATCTGCGATTTGTAGATTTTTACATTCTGGTCTGTAATCAATTATTTTTTTTAATTTTTAGACTAAGTGTATAGGAATTTGATCTGATGTAATATTAATAGAAAATTAGGGTTTTCTATTTGTTTTATTCAAGATCGAAGCTGGATGCGCAAGAGAAGGAGATTTCGTAGATTTAATATTTTTAGACTACGGTTTGCAGTTTATGAAACTACAAACTGTGATCTAATATATGTTTTGCAGTTTTGAGATGTGCGAACAGCCCTGCTACTGATTTCTTATTGTCTTTGATTAGTAATTAATTTTAAATCATTTTCTTGAATTAATTCTTGAATTAAAAATCAAACCCTAGACCCGTTCGAACCAGATTGGACCAAACTGGTTGGACCGAATCTGTGGTTCGATGGGGGCTGTTCTCAGCCCTATTTTCCCACTTATGGGTCAAGGGATTGATGTTTAATTGTAAGGCTTAATTCGGCCCACACTTGTAAGGCCCAATTTTAAGGAGTTAAAACTGCTAAAGCCCACCAACTACCTAGATAATATTAATCAGTAATATTATGGATTAATTTGGGCTTTAATAATGGGCTTTACAGATATTAATTGATTGGATCAATTATATCCTTGCATGTGATGTATGGATGTGTGATGTGCAACGTACATGGGCCATAAGTACTTGGCCCAAGCAGATACGATAGTGGCTCATGCGCACACCATGGCTGAATGCACATCATTGCCATGGTGTCCCTATGGGTCATTGGATGACCTTCCTCAGTGGTGGGCCCCACACCCCTGAAAAGGATCCGTGTGAAACCCTAGCCGTTTAGGGCCTACCAGAAATCTGGCTTTATGAAAGTCAGTGGGAGCCACTTTGGTTTGACCTAAATTAAACTAGGGCGTAATAACTTTGTTCCCTCCTGTAATATGAGTGCGTGTGATTGGGAGATTCATAGGATGAACTCTCTGAAGGCCTTCCATCATTAGCATGAAGATTGGTCATTCAGTTATGAGGAGACACACCACAAAATTAGGCTATCCATGTGTTGTTGGATCTGTTGGAATGTTTCAGAAGATGATAGTGGCATCATAGACTGATGTGGGAGGGGCCTATCCTAAAATGGAAGACTCTTTCACGGTACCTTGGCGTTCACGAATATGATGGGTGAGCACTCACTGGACAGAAAGGTTTAACCTAAAATGGCAATGAACCTTGTTTGACAAAGGCCAAAGGGAAAGCTCATATGATGAGTGGATATGATCCTTCACAGAAAGGTGGTGGGGTTATGCACCCGAAACAGTTGGCTCCATGCACCCTATGTGATTTCCCACATTTTCAGAGACATAAGTTGTTGTCTCCGTCACTGAGATGGGAGGGAAATCTTAGAGATGAATAAATGGAAATGGAACATAGATTAAAAGCCATATCTATGTAGATAACATGAATCAAATTAGGTTGTAGACTGATGTTTGTTTTTTATCAGAAATGGCAAACGGACAATTTGCAAAGCTGTTGGATGACAACAAACTTAAAGGACCAAACTATGCTGACAGGTACTGTAACCTTATGTTGGTCCTAACTTTTGAGAAGTTGGACAAGGTGGCTAAAAACCCTGCCCCGAAGCGTTCGGGTGATAGGGCTTCTAAGACCCATAGGAGGGAATACCTTGAGTGGGAAGAGAAAAATTTGCTGGCACGATGCTATATCATTGCCTCCCTGGACAATCCAATATAGAGGCAGTTTGATTAGATCGAGCTGGTCAATGACATATTGGATAGTCTAAAAACAATGTACGAAGAGCATAATTATTCTACTCGGCAGAAGGTCTTGAAGCAGTTCATGACTACATAGATGTCCAAGGGTTAGCAAGTTCATGACCATTGTCTTCAGATGATGGGCTACATCAATGAACTTGAGGCTCTTGAATCCAGGCTGGACCATGTTACTATGGTAGACGCCATCATAAATTCTTTGCCTCCTTCCTTCAATCCGTTCATCATGAGCTATAACATGAACAAACTGAATGTTAGCATTCAGGAACTAAGCAATATGTTGCAGAGGGCTGAAGAACTGATTAATAAGGATGAGCCTCTTGCTATGCTTGTTGAAGCTGGCAAGTTGGGCAAGAAAAAGAGGAAGGCAAAGAAGATGCCCAGAAGAAAGCCACCAAGTCCAAGAAGGAGAAGAATGATAGACAATCGGATGCTTGTCACTTCTGCAAACAGACCGGCCACTGGAAGAGGAATTATCTTTAGTACCTGGAATCCAATAAAGGTAATTTCGAATCATGTGTCATAGAAACCAATTTGTTGATGACTTATTCTTCCTGGTGTATTGACTTTGGGGCATCAACTCATGTGTGTAACTCACTACAGGGGTTCAGGATAAGCAGAAGACTGAGTGACGAAGAAGTAACTCTTTACTTGGGGACTTATACAAGTGTTGCAGCTATGGCTATAGGAACCGTAGAGTTAATTTTTAGAGAATGAATAATTGTACTGAAAGATTATCTTTATGTAAAAAATTTGAGAAGAAATTTGATTTCTGTTTCAAAATTGTGTGCGGATGGATATTCTATTCTTTTTGGTAATACGATTACTATTAAAAGAAATAATAAATTCATCGCATACGGAGAATTTGAGAATTGACTCTATGTTCTTCATCCTTCTTTGAAAACTAACATAGCCGAAACTACGTCAGATAATATCCCCAAGAAAAGAATCTGTGATACAGTTAATCCCATGTGCCTATGGCATTACCGACTTGGCCATATTAATATAGATCGTATTACAAGGTTGGTAAATGATGGTCCTTTGGGTTTTCTAACTGTAGAAGATCTTCCCACTTGTGAACCTTGCCTTTAGGGTAAGATGATGAAACAACCATTTAATAGTAAACCTGAAAGATGTACAAGCACACTTGACCTTATACATACTGGTGTTTGTGGGGCCTGAGTGTTAGGACTTGTAACCAGCACGTGTATTTTATTACATTCATCGATGATTATTCTCGGTATGGTTACGGGAACCTAATGAGACACAAGTCTGAATCCTTTGAAAAGTTCAAGGAGTTCAGACAAGAGGTCGAGAAACAGTTAGAGAGAGAAATTAAGACCCTTCAATCGGATCGAGGTGGCGAGTATCTCACTGATGAGTTCAGGGACTACTTAAAGGTCAACGGGATAGTATCACAGCTAGCTCCTCCTGATACACCACAACTAAATGGTGTGTCAGAGAGGAGGAATAAGACCTTATTAGATATGGTCCGGTCACTTCTCGTGCACTCAGAGTTACCCACATCCTTTTGGGGTTTTGCATTGGAGACTGCAATATACGTGATGAACCGAGTTCCAACCAAATCAATTCTGAAGACTCCTTATGAGATTTGGACCGGAAAGAAACCAAGTGTGAGACACTTGAAGATTTGGGGTTGTCCAGCACACATTAAAAGAACAAGTGCGAACAAATTGGAATCCAAGACCAGTCGTTGCCTATTGATAGGCTACCCCAAAGGCTCTTGGGGTTACCTATTCTATGGCCTGGGAGAACAGAAGGTGTTCTGTAGCTGAAATGTCCATTTCTTGGAGGATGATTACATCCTGAACAATCATCGTCAGGAAGTTATTCTTGATGAGGAGAGCTCAAGAGTAATAGGAGGTGTCCCACAAGTTCCAGGTAGTGACCAACCTAAAAGATCTACCTGGGTTTCCCGGCCTCCAGTCCGTTTTGGCTATGACTAGGATAGTTACCTGGTGGAAGCTATGACTTGTGAGGAGGATCCCGTGACATATACGGAAGCTATGTTGGACATAGATTCCTTGAAATTGGTAGATGCCATGAGAGCTGAGATGGACTCAATGGAAACCAATGGAGTCTGGACTTTAGTGGATCCGCCCTCCGGGGTAAAAGCAATTGGTTGCGAATGGATCTATAAGAGGAAGAAGGACCCCGATGGTAAGGTTGAGACCTACAAAGCTCGTCTGGTGGCGAAAGGGTATACTCAGAAATATGGCATCTGATGCGACACGATCTGGGCACTCCTATCTGGCTGCTGACTGGCTCCTTGTTGGCAACGGACGGCACCTTAGAAGACGAAGAAGAAAGATTCCCGGGGATTTGCCCAGTGAGAATACTCCGAAGCTTAAGTTAGAACGTTGGAGAGGAAAAAAAGATTGTAAAAGGCTAAGAGTGTAGGTCACGCTAGATCATTGTGCTCGCGAGGTTAACTCGTGAGTAAGTAAGATAATTCAAGTTCATATGAAAATTCCAAAGTGAGTGAATGTGTCTCTCCCCTTCGCCCAAATAGCTTTTATAGGGAGTTCTTGTCAAATCGGGCATAACCGCCACTGGGCTCCTGCCGCAGCCGTTACCTGCCAGGTCTGTGCAGGTGATCGTTATAGTGTACTATCTGCTTGGTTGAGTGACACGTCCCAAAAGGGCAGGCACGCCTCCATCTGTCGAGAGACGTGGGTTCAAACTATAGAAAGGACAAGGACTGTGCCACCAATCGAGAGACATAGTGCAATCTGACCGGTACGGTCTTGTCAGATGGAAGCTTCTTGAGAGCGTCGCATCACTCAATCGCAAGTTACTTCGTAGCGAGCTATTCTAGCCGCGAGCTACTCTATAGCAAGCTCTTAGGGGTACTTCGAGGTGACCCTCATCAAGGTTGGTCTTAGGGGCAGTTCTTCTGCCCAAGTGCTGGAGCGAGCTGGTTTCCCTAGTTGGCAAGTTGAAATAGTCTTGGAGTATTCCCTTCTCAATAGCTTAGGGGACCTGGAGCTCGCGTTGTAGCGAGATCCCCTATAGCGAGCTATAACGTAGCGAGCTGCTCTACAGGCTCATTACTTAGTTGTGGTCAGGCCATGATGCTGAGCTGTTGTTCGTGCTGAGTTAGGTCCATGTGTCATCATCTCCATCAATTGCCCTCCACTCCTCAGGCTAAGAGTGTTGCCTTAGCGTGAGGAGTTCATGAAGTGCAAAGGGTTGATTTTACCGAAATTCAAACTTGATTGACTGCTCATATTAAATGCGTGCGCGGGAATCAAGGAATTTCTGACTTTTTGAATACCAAAAATGCGCTGAAGTGGCTCTTAACTCCGGATGTCGTGCAACCGCCATTACCTCAATCATGGGAGACATGCAGCCGGTCACATTTCGGTTTCAGAAGGTGTGCGGTCAGCTTGACTATGAACCGTCAGATCTACCTCGATCTGGGCCGTTGATTCGGAGGCACAGTAACTATAAATAGGAGGGCCCCCTAGGCCTCATTTCCTTTCTTGCTATCTTGCTGTCTTTAGATTCTGAGGTTGCACATCCATCTACTCTACCCAAGCTCTTTTGTTCACTTCGTTTCGTCTTTTCCAGTGAGTTTCAATCACTGTCAATCATGTCTGGATATCCATACCGTAATACCCTCAAGCTCGGGGGGAGCTTGGGAGCAGGTTCCGGAGGCTTGAGAGGCCTCCTGTGATGTGGCCTCTACTTCTCGGGGGATGGAGCCTGACACCTTCGGTCCCACCTCTATGACGACGGAGAGACTCAAGTCCCTAATCCGCTATTTTCACCTTCCTAGGGACCATGTCTATAGCCTCCCCACTAGTAACTTCCCTGGGGAGCATGGTCCCAACGATATAGTTATTTTCTAGGAACAACTTGAGGCTGGCCTGCGTCTTTCCCTACACCCCCTAATAGTGGAGATTTAAACCACTTTAATGTTACCACCGATCAGTTTCATCCCAACGCTATCCGGAACATGGTTGGGACCATTTCTTTGTGTTATGAGAAATGCCTCCCCTTGAACCTTGACATTTTTGCTTCTATTCTCTGTATTAAAAATGTCACTCCCGGAGTTCCTCCGGAAAGGCATTTTTACTACCTCTCTCCCCGGCGTGGCTATAAGCTCTTGTACGAGCTGCCAAACAAGATTCCCGCCTGGAAGCGGGATTATTTTGTGGTCCGTAACCCCGAGGGGTGGCCCTTCCCAACTTCTTGGAGGGGCGCCATCTAGGACCTCGGGGCCGAGCTGGACCCTGAAATTCGGAAAACGATGTTGTCCTAGGCATCAGTAGGCTTCCTCTGTTTGGACTACTTGACCGAGGAGAAGCTCGTGCAGGCTGGCTTGAGCCTAGGTAGGTTGCCTTTTTAGGTCGCGTAGAGCCTTGTAACAATATTGTGTGTTCAAACATTTTGTTTCTTACTGAACTAATATCTTATGGTTTTTTTGGCAGCCATCATGTCTAGTGTTGACGCGCGCCGCCTCCTCTCAAGCAACCAAAAGCGCAAAGTGAAGAGATCGCGTCTTGAACGGACTCCCACCTCTGGGGGTACTGAGTTCGAGTCTACAGAGCCAGACTTCACTTCTCCACCGCCTAAAGTTTCGCTGCCTCCATCTGAAGGAGGTGCTAGCGGAGTTGGCCTCAAGGAGGGCGAGCTCCCACAGCAAGGGGTGATTCCTCCTAGTCCTTCTCATCCATTTCCCTACCCGCGGCTCCCAGTGGGGAACTAGGAGGGTGTTAATGATTATGTAGTGGTCAGGCGGAAGAGCCGAAGGGAGATCTGCAATGAGGAGATCGCTAAGTGGGGGGAGATGGAGCCCAGGGATCTCGCCACACTCGCCGCCTCTCACTGTATGGTGGTAAGTGGTCCTTCCCCTCTCCTCATTTTTTTGCTTCCTTTTGCTACCTTCTCACCTTAGTCTCTTGTTGGTAGGTGAACTCTACCATCCATGCCATGGCCCTCCAGATGAACATCTACTCCGGCGATTCTCACGATCAGAGGGTCATCGTTCAGAAGCTCCAGGGCGAGCTTGACCAGACCCGGGGTGAGCTCCTTCACACTCGCAAGGGAAGCGAGTCCCATGAGCAGCTCGTCCGAGACCAGGAGACACAGATCGCCAGGCTTTCCGACGAGAGTGCACGTTACAGGGAGGAATTGTCGAGGGTGGCCACGGAGAGGGAGCTCCTTCGCCAACAGGTTCGAGACTTGGAGTCCACACTTCTGAACCGAACTCGGGACTTCGAAATCATGGTGGAGGCCGAGCAGGAGAGGGTGGTCTGGCACTTCAATGACTCCCAAGAGTATCATGACCTCCAAGTGGAGTATGGCTCGAGCTCGTACCGCTTTGGATTCAAGCTCTATCGCTGGTTGGTCCGAAAGAAATTTTCTGGGCTCAATCTTGACGGCATCACCATGAAGGGCCTGTCTCTCGAGACGATGGACCAGGCGGAGGAGGAAGAACCTGACTCCCCGGAGGATGAGGACGAGGTGGAGGAGATGGACCCCTGAGGCTGGCGGCATTGGTTTTTCTGCTCTGATTTCTGGTGGCTCCCGGGTACCATAAACCCGATCTTGAAAAGATCTTGTTGGGCGGTTGTGCCCTTTCTACCTTTTGTTAAACTTTCTCGAGCTGTTTAGCTTGATTTTTTTTTGAAATGGTAATGAATCTTCCCTTTTTGTGTAAGTATGGCGTGCTCCCTTTATTTTTGCTAAAGCGATCTCATCACTTGAGCTTTTAGAGCTACATGCCCGAAGTAGGACTTTTCGGTAGTTGTTATCCTGAGCTGTCATTTAACGTTTAAGGCATTTCTATGGTATACTGCGAAGTGATTACCTTGTATGCCCGAACTATATATTTGTTGGTTATTCCTCAGTTCAACCAATGTACTGAGATGAGCTATGCTTCGTGAGGTTTAAACCCGAGTTGCTTACGCCTCTGATATTTCATACTTTTCCTTCGCCACGAAAGTGGCTAAGTCTTTCTTGATGCCGAGGTCTTTGTTAGCTCGGTGTTTTAGCCCTTAGGTTGAGGGGGTGACTTATAGTCTGCCCTTGAAGTTTGCCCATGCCATGGAGGCAACTGGGTCTTATTGTGCCGAGGTCATGTTAACTCGGCATTTTGGCCCTTAGGCTTTGGAAGTGACTCATGGTCTACTCTGTAGTTTGCCCGTGCCATAGAGGCGATTAGGTCTTATTGCGCCGAGGCCGTGTTAGCTCGGCACTTTGGCCCTTAGGCCCTGCGAGTGACTCATGGTCTACTTAGTAGTTATAGGTAATATTGCCTTAAGTTGACAATATTCCATGCCCGAGGTACTTGTTTCCCTTCAAGGGTTTCGAGCTCGTATGTTCCTTCCCCGAGAATTCGTTTCACTTAGTAAGGTCCTTCCCAATTCGGTCCAAGCTTACCAACGTCAGGCTCAGGTACCATAACTTTTCGAAGGACCAGGTCGTCAACGCAGAGGTTCCGCTTCTTGACCCTAGGGTTATAGTACCGAGCTACTCTTTGTTGGTAAGTTGTGGTCCTGATATATGCGAGGTCCCTTACTTCGTCGAGTGGGTCGAGGTTGGTACGTAGCTCGTCTTCATTTGTCTTGTCGTCATATGCATCCAGTCGTAACAAGGGAACCTCAATCTCAGTTGGGATGACTGATTCAGTGCCGTATGTGAGGTTAAAGGGAGTTTCTCCTGTGGCGGTCTTCTCTATGGTTCGGTAAGCCCATAGAACGTTGGGTAGCTCGGTCTAGGCGCGCTTTGAGTTCGCGAAGAATAGCTCGGTCCATAACCTCTACTTGACCGTTTGTTTGAGGATGTGTGACCGAAGTGAAGTTCTGTCGGATCCCCATGTCTTGAAACCAGTTCTAGAATTTGATGTCCTCGAACTGCTTACCGTTATCAGAAATGTATACCCGAGGTAACCCGAAGCGGCACACTATGTTCTTCCAAAAGAAGTTTTGAACATTTCGGGTTGTGATTGTTACAAGGGGTTCAACTTCTACCCACTTGGTGAAATAATCCACTGCGACCACTAGGTACTTCCTTTGGCCTGTTGCTGGTGGAAACGGTCCAAGTATATCGGTGCCCCATTGCGCGAAAGGCCACTGGCTAGTGAGATACTTGAGGTCTGCATCGAGCTGATGGTGGATGTTGGCATGTCTCTGGCACTTGTCACACTTTCTGATGAGCTCAATGGCGTCTGCTTTCATTGTTGGCCAGTAGTATCCCTATCGTAGTGCTTTTTGGGCGAGGGCCCTGCCCCCCAAGTGTCCGCCGCACAGGCCCTCATGAGTGTCGCGGAGTACGAGCTCGACTTTGGTAGGTCGCAAGCAGCGCAGGTAGGGGAACGTGTAGGATCTTCAGTACAGCCGTGTAGTAGGAAGCTCGCGAGTGGGTCGGTCCAGCTTGGCTCTGCTTCAACGACAGGAGCGACCTCCTATGCCCCCCTAAGAATACTAGGCCAAGGCAGGTTCTCTATGTACACGGTCCTCATGGTGTTATCACTGGGGCTGGCTAACCGGGACAGGGCATCGGCCTCAGCGTTCTTCAACCTTGGGATTTACCTGATGAAGTATGACTGGAAGTTGAGCAGGGCCTCCTGTACTTTGGCTAAGTAGGCAATCATAGTCGGTTCGCGAGCTTCGTATTCTCCTGTGACCTGATTGACCACGAGCTAGGAGTCGCTGTAGATGATAATGTGCTTGGCTTTTATTTCTTGGGCTAGAGCTAGCCCGACTATCAATGCTTCATACTTTGCTTCATTGTTGGATGCCGTGAACTCAAAGCATAGTGCATACTCCAGTTTCGTGCCACTCGAGCTATGCAGAACTATTCCAGCTCCGCTGCCCTACTGGTTCGAGGAGCCATCTATGTGAAGGATTCAGGGCTCCACATCCCAGTTCGCTCTTGGCCTAACTAGGAGAGATGTCACACTGACTGCTACCTCACAGTGCTCGGACTCAACCAGCCTGGGAGCTCTAGGCTCACCCGAGCTGGGGGCCTCGTGCTCAAACGACCTGGGGACTTTGGAGCTAAAAGTGAACTCCACAATGAAATCTGCTAAGGCTTGGGCCTTAATAGTAGTTCACGGCTTATATTGGAGGTCGTACTCGCTGAGCTCAATGACCCACTTCGTCAATCGACCAGAGACCTCGGGCTTGAGTAAGACTTGCCTCAGAGGTCTGTTGGTGAGGACGATAATAGTATGAGCCTGAAAATACGAACGGAGTTTTCGGGCTACAATGACCAGTGCATATGCCAGTTTTTCTATCTTTGGATATCTCGTTTATGCTCCCTGCAACACTTTACTAACATAGTAGATATGTCGTTGGACCCGATCTACTTCCTTTATTAGTATCGAGTTGACCACTTCGTCACTTGCCGAGAGGTACAAATCTGAAACATCGCCCTCCTCGGGCCGGGTTAAGACTGGTATGCTAGCGAGATACTTTTTGAGCTCGTCGAACGTGAGCTGACAATCTTGGATCCATTCAAACCCTTTGCTTTTAATTGCCTTAAAGAAGGGTAGGCAGCGATCTGCCGATTTGGATAAGAAGCTGCTCAGAGCGGCTATTCTACCGTTCAGCCTCTGAACTTCCTTCACTTTTCGAGGTGGTCTCATATCTAAGATGGCCTTTATTTTGTCCGGGTTGGCCTCAATGCCGCGTTGGTTCACCATATACCCCAGGAATTTACCCTAGGTGACTCCAAAGACACACTTATTCGGGTTCAACTTCATATTGAATTTACGCAGAATTTTGAAAACTAAACTCAAATCTTGTATTAAGTCACAAGAAAGCTAGGTTTTGACGACCATGTTGTATACATAACATTCTATCTTTTGACCAATCAATGGCTCAAACAGTTTATTTACAAGTCTTTGGAAGGTTGCCCCGGCATTTTTTAATCCGAAGGGCATGACATTGTAACAGTACAGGCCGAGCTCAGTTATGAAGGCAGTTTTCTCTTCATCAGCTGGGTCCATCCTGATCTGATTGTAGCCCGAGTAGGTGTCTAAAAAGCTCAGCAACTCATGCCCCGAGGTCGCATCCACTAGGCGGTCGATCCTGGGAAGTGGGAAGCAATCCTTTGGGCAAACTCAGTTCAGGCCGATGTAGTCGACGCACATGCGCCATTTACCATTAGCCTTTTTCACCAGGACGGGGTTGGCCACATAGCTCGGGTAATGGACTTCCCTGATAAATTCGGCTGCACGGAGCTTCCCGACCTCCTCGTCGACTGCCCTCCATCGCTCTGGGGCTAGGTTGCGTTTCTTCTGTCTAACGGGCCTAACTACAGGATCAGTATTAAGTTTATGAGTTATGATGCTAGGGTCTATGTCGGGCATTTCTGCCACAGACCATGCAAAAACATCTAAATTTTCAAGTAAAAAACGTACCAGTTTAGATCGCAGGGGCTCCTTAATGGAAGGACCAATCTGAAGAGTTCGGGCTGGGTCTTCCGCCAAGGCCGGGATGGAGACGGTCTCTTCTGTGGGTGCAGCTCGCTCTTTGCTTTGCTCCGTAGGTCGCTTCAACTTGAGGTCATCGGCCACCTTGGTTTTTCCCACAGACGGCACCAAATGATGCGGCACGATCCGGGCACTACTAGCTAGCTGCTGACTGGCTCCTTGTTGGCAACGGATGGCACCTGAGAAGACGAAGAAGAAGGATTCTCGGGGATTTGCCCGGCAAGAATACTCCGAAGCTTAAGTTAGAACGCTAGAGAGGAAGAAAAGAGTGTAAAAGGCTAAGAGTGTAGGTCGCGCTAGATCACTGTATTCGCGAGGTTAACTCGTGAGTAAGTAAGATAATTCAAGTTCAGATGAAAATTCCAAAGTGAGTGAATGTGTCTCTCCCCTTCGCCTAAAAGGATTTTATAGGGGTGTTCTTGTCAAATCGGGCGTAACCGCCATTGGGCTTCTGTCGCAGTCGTTACCTGCTAGGTCTGTGCAGGTGATCGTTATAGTGTACTATCCGCTTGGCTGAGTGACACGTCCCAAAGGGGCAGGCACGCCTCCATCTGTCGAGAGACGTGGGTGTAGACTGTAGAAAGGACAAGGACTGCGCTGCCAGTCGAGAGACGTAGCGCAATCTGACCTATACGGTATTGTCAGATGGAAGCTTCCTGAGAGCGTCGCATCACTCAGTCGCAAGTTACTTCGTAGCGAGCTATCCTTGCCACGAGCTACTTTGTAGCAAGCTCTTAGGGGTACCTCGAAGTAACCCTCATCAAGGTTGGTCTTTGGGGCAGTTCTTCTGCCCAGGTGCTAGAGCGAGCTGGTTTCCCTAACTCGCGAGCTGAAATAGTCTTGGAGTATTCCCTTCTTAATAGCTCGGGGGACCTGGAGCTCGCGTTGTAGCGAGCTCCCCCTACAGCGAGCTATGACGTAGCGAACTGCTCTACAGGCTCATTACTTAGTTGTGGTCAGGCCATAATGCTGAACTGTTGTTCGTACTGAATCAAATCCACGTGTCATCATCTCAGTAAATCGGGTCAAATCATCCTCCATAAGTTACTTTGGCGATGCATGCATTTCTCCAACCCTAAATGGTGATAGAGTCGATTGTCATCTTTGTGAATATTAATATAACCATAGTTGATTTCCTAAGACACCCATGAGTTATTCCAGCTAATCATGTATGTTAAGCCATAGTTCTGAAAATTGGACCGAACCAGACTGGTCAGACGGTTGAAATGGTTGATTCGGGAATGAATCAGGTAACCAGTTGTTTTTCATCCTAAAAGTATTTATAGGCCAAAAATACTGTTTATTTGGTCAATTAGCCGCTGACTCAGATAACGGACCATCCATTCATACCAAACAATCAAACCGTTTAACTCAAAAATCGGTCCCAAAACGTTTCCATATCCAATCTGCTTTGGGCAAAATTTTCCCTTCAATATCCACTGAACAAATATCTAAGCAAAGATGAACCAGCTGGTTACCATCAAAATAACTCAGACATCAATAACTACAGAATAACACCACATGTGCATCAAGGGATGAACCCTTGTTGGGCCCCACAAAATTAAAAAATATATATATAATAATAAAAAGAAATAAACTTGTTGGGAGATAAAAGATCAGGTCTCATATGGTGGGTCCCGAGGGTATAGGCTTTGTAGCTGAGCACAATAATATAGTAATAATTGTACATTTGTACTGCACTCCAAGTATAGCTGAATATAATGTACATGCATTATATAAGTAGTTGATGAGGACCACAATGGGGCCCAGGGGAATTGAACCACTGGCCAGTGGCCACTCACTATCTTCAACTTTACCCAGATAATAAGGATATTAGCGCGCTAGGGGATATGCAATATTGCTTTGCTTTGTCTTTGCATGAAGAATTTGGAGACCTCACTCTTGTCAAAAGCACAAACACCCAATTCATCACGATTTGGTGCCCAAAACAAGGCCTAATTGCACCAATTCAGAGAACCCATCTCTCTTCTTCCAACCCTTTTTTTATCTCATATATCTTCTAACTTCAAATCCAATTTCCAACCACTGATGATTAAGGTCCCCATAAAAGCTTTTCCTCACATGAGATGAGAGAACAGAACAAGCAACATCTCCCATTGGTCTCTTTGGTTTGGTACATGCAACCAGCAGTCTCGCCTTATCATCATTTCATTTCATTGCAGACCCCTTCTCCGCGGCAAGGAGACAAATCCATCTGGTTCCCAAATCCTTAGCTTCCCCATCTGAATGGCTCTGAGCTGGCCAACTATACTAGTTAGTAATCTTTGAGCAATTCTGATTGCTGCTTCCAGCAGGATCAGTCCAATTAATCTGTTGGTGTTGGGCTCATGCACACCCCCAGATAAAGTTATGGCTTTGAAAAATGACCCAATCATCTGGTTTGAATGGATGGTCCAGGTTGGTTCTGATAAAAAAATAAAAATTATAAAAATAAAAAAATAGTCAAAAATTATTAAACAGGTCAACAGATCAATAATTCAACTGTCTAAATCAACAGGTTATTGATTTTTTTAATGATTTTTATCCAAAAATTATATTTAAAATAAAAACAAAATAGATTGCCTGAATAATTCCTAACCTGAACGATCCCACCATCCGAATCAGTGGCGGTACGAAAACCATGGAATAAAGTATAGATATGTGTATGGCGCTACAATTAAATCGCAAGCTAACTAGGGGACAATAGCATGTTGAGACATATACATGAAAGCATTTTTCATTATTAGCTTTGTAGTTTCCTAAAATATAACTGGAAAACGCCTTTTCTCATGCACCTTTATTGTGATGGGTCATAGGTGGGTTTTGTTATGGCCAGTACCGCCTGCGACCACAAATTTGCTGATCGGGAAATCTAACTCCTGCTGCATGCAAAGTTGGACCTGTAACTCAGAATCGACTAGCCACTAAGTTCAGGTCTGTCGACATCGATGACTGAGTCAAGCCTTGATCAAGCATATGGGAATGGGATAATGTGGATCTCGATTACGTAACCAGGTGCAACAAGACACAAGAGGGAAAACCTCAGCTCTTGGCTGTTTTGGAGCTTCCTCCCCATGACCACGTTTCCATGGGTGTGGGGTAAAAGAGTATTTACATCACATAGTCTTTTAGCTAGAAAGACAAACAGGGAATTAACGTGTCATGCGCACAGGAAGCTCACAAACTGCCCACCAAACAGACAAATTAAGTTCTTTAATTTGGCAACATAGAGAATTTTATTTTGTTCACACTGGATACAAATAGAGCAGTCATGAAGCGTTGATGTTATTTCTAAAGAAATCAATTACAGGGCAGTAAAAACTAAAATGCTAACTTTACTCTTCAGTTATGGATACTATAGGGGCTAGAGAGCCATATATATATAGCCGCGCGTGAAGCTCACTAATACAAATGTTCACAATTCTAACTACTAGAACAGTTAATGATCATTAAAGTTATATATCTGAGTATTGCACCAAAAAACGGACCAGAAAAACCGGGAATCGGTTTTATTTTACCTCAAAATCGTTGATTTAATCAGTGAATCACTGACTCGGGCTATCCATTCAGACCTGATGGCTGAATCATTCAACCCGAGAATCAGTCCTTAGAACGGTTTCTTGTCCGATCCAGTTTTAAAAACCTTACTTTTTGGTGCATCTCTTTGCAGATCATGGAAGTGTGAGAAAACTGTGTCTCTAATGCAAAGTAGTGCATTTGATGGCTGTTTTGGGGACTGTTTAACCAATAATAACACCCCACGTACGTCAGCCATCAAGTATTATACTCCATAACCACTGGTGGGGCGTTATTATTGGTTGAACAACCCCCTAACACAGCCATGAGTAGTGCAGCTAATCAGGATTATACCTGTTCATGGGCCAGGTAGCCCTGGCTCAGCCCACACCCCGGTCAGGTTTGGACATGTAGTTAGGCCCGCAGGCTTGACCTCGGGCCCAAAAAAAACCCAGCCCGGCCTGACTAATTTATATAATATAAAATATATAATATTTATTATAATATACATATATATTAATAATTTAATATATACATTATAATTTCTCTCTCTCTCTCTCTCTTTCTGTGTGTCTGTTCTACCACTTCAGTGATAGCAGCGGCATGAACTTTAGACTTGGGGCTCAGGCCCAATCCTGGACTTGGGCCCAAGTTGTAGGCTCGATGGTCGAATCAGACTCGGGCTTGGGCCTTAAAAAAATCTATTAATTAAGAATGAAAGCCCGGCCCAGCTCAGGAACAGATCTAATCAGGACTGATCAGTTACTAAAAGGTTTTGGCAATTAAACCCAAAAGAAACGTGGCAAACATTGTATATGTGAACAAGTGAAAACAATAAATTCTTGAAACAGAAAGCCACTTATGCAGTTAACCAATCAAAATCTTGAAACTTCATTTGTAGAGATTAGGTCTCAATAGCAACCACTCACCTGGTAGACCTAAATAATGCCTCAAATTGGATGAGTAGTGGGTTCTCAACGATGACAAGAGATTGGTAGGGAGTAATTTTCACAAGGGTGTTTATGGTTTTCCAAGGTTTAAGACATGTGCTCTATCTCCGCCTATATATATATTATTTCTAATAGGTCACTTGAAAGGCTTCCAATAATGCACAAAGGCTGTCTACCAGACACTACCTCTGGGTGTATCTGTGTGCATGTGGAGAGAGAGAAAGAGAGAGAGAGAGTTAGAGACTTGATTTAATTACACCTGCCGACCATCTAAATTATGTTTTAGTAGAAGACAAGTGAAAATTATTGACCTGACCCACATTTCCTTTGATGGGTCAGGTTGGATGACTCAAACAATGCAACCAGGAATTCAAGCTGGGTTTAGAAAGAATTTACCCTTCCCAAACAAAGGTTTTAGCTAGGTTTATATTATTACATCAGTTAATTTGTTCACAGCATGTGAGGACTGGCCTAGTTTTTGATGTCAATCTTGCCTTGCTGAAGGTATCAGCCTGCTGTATCCCTGAAATAGAATTAATGCTTCTTGTATATATATTCATTATTCAATGTTGTGATAGCAGTTGTAAGCTTCCATATGCATGCAAGGTCAGTGACAGCAATTGGTTTATTACCAATGTAACAGGAACTCGGCCAAATTATCAAGATGAT
Source organism: Nelumbo lutea (assembly GCF_056320005.1). Taxonomy (NCBI): domain Eukaryota; kingdom Viridiplantae; phylum Streptophyta; class Magnoliopsida; order Proteales; family Nelumbonaceae; genus Nelumbo; species Nelumbo lutea. The sequence goes on from NC_142686.1 coordinate 91,425,389, forward strand.
AATGCCAAGTGGATTTCTGCATTATTGAGCTCTGACATTTGAGAAAGCATGGTGTAATGAGGAAGCAGTTAGAGGGCCAGTCCAGAATTATTAGTAAAGCTAATGAAGGACCACAGTTGGAGCATTTCTGTAAGCTAAAGTTATGAAGAACAACACCCAATCCACCCAAGGGACCACGGTATACATTTGCCCTGTACCCAACCCAAACAAGAAACTGAATCACTGTTTTAAAGTATTCTTAACTCATCAAATTTTAACTACAAATGATTCACTGTTTTAATTGGAAGCAAAAACAGCTAATTTTGCATTTTAACTGGAGAAGAATGCCTTCAGAATGTTTCACTATTTTAACTGACATAACTGTCATTTTCTCTCTGCTGTGTTACCATGATTCCATCAACTTGTATGAACTTTTGTAAGTATATATGTGGTTCAGAGGCCTTAAGCCTTACCGTTGGAGCATGTGATTGTTCTCTCTCCTAACACTTCCATGAACCAACGCTACCTCACTGTCTAGAACTTTGATTGATTGATTGATTTAGAGAGAGAAAAGGATATTCCATTAGCAATAGATAAAACAAGGGATAACTAGAAACAAAGAATCCACTCGCATGGCTCATCTGTTGACCCACCAAAGTGAACCCAAAACCAAACGATTTCTTCCTCTTTTTAATGTTAAAAAAAAAAAAAAAAAACCCTTAAACATCATAAACTTACAAAGCTGTACGGAATGGTGATATCACTTGATATCATGCTGTGTACATTCCACCTGTTCAGTAGAGTTCAGATTTTTAGGAGTAGACGGAATAGTAAAACCCCAAAAAAAAATAATTAGTGGAGATTAAAATTTATAATTTAGATTTACTGGGGCCAAGGTTCAAAATATCAATATGCTCCTTGGTAGGGGTGTATCAGTACTTAAATTAATGTATTTTTATATTTTTTAATTTTTTTCAAAATTTATTTTTGGGGCATATTTTTAATCATATTTGTTATTAAAAAAAAAGAGTGGTTTCCAAAACCCCTTTAAAAAGGTGTATCGTAAAGCCACTGCTACGATATGAGACGTCCATTACGGGACATATTGTATCGAAATTTTGAATCTAATTGAATTGTTCAGGCTCAACTTTGTTAAGTTCAATTTGAGTTTGAGTCTCAAGTTCAATTAGTTATTCAAACTATAATTCCATTAATAAAAAAGTTTATCTCAAAAACTTGTGTGCCTGGTTCGATTAATATATACATACATATATTATATAGAATATAAAAATATGTTTTATAATATAGATTGTGAAAATATATTCTTATATTTTATATAATATAAAAATATATTATATTATATATATACTATAAAAATATTATTTTCAAGCTTTCGAGTTGGCCTCGAACTCATCAAATATTTGATCAAACTGAGCTCGAATCAAGAAATATAGTTCAAATTGAACTTGAACTAAAATTTGAGCTTAGTAGTTAAGAGTAATGTTAGTCGAATTGATCAGGTCTCCTCTATTGTACCCCTAGTCTTCACACCCACCTCACTGCACATTGCAACTACATGTAATAAACATCTACCATACTTGGACGTTTTCATTTACAATGAAACATTCCCAATGCATGATTGCAAGTACTGTGAGGTGGGTATTAGGATCCTAGTGAAGAGGAAATTTGGATACAAAAATTTATGGGCATATTCCAATGACAATATATATATATATATTTCAATAAATAAGAAAAGAGACTTCTTGAAATATAAATTCATTATTGAAACATGTAAACAAGCCTATTTAGTGGTATTTTGATCAATAGAAACTCCAATATTGTCATTCATGAGCATCAACATCATCCAAGCCTTATCTTAACTATATGAGGTCAACTATATGAATCATGATTTACTATTCCATCAAGTTATATCCATTGTTAAATTATTGACACTTAAATCATTTCTTACTAGTTCTACCCTTGTCCTTTTTCATCTACCCTTACTCCTAGTCCCTTCAACATACAACAAATCGCTTTTTACAGGTTTTGTTGATAATGCAATCCACCGGATGGGGATTGAACTAAAGGAAGGTAAGGGATCTTTATAATTTTCCGAAAAATATGAAGAGACTAATTTAGAGAAGTCAAAGTACAGGGGAGGTTAAAACATTTGCTATAAAACACAAGGGAGGTTAAGTAATTTACCCAAATTCCTAAACAAGACTTGCTATTATACACGACTCCGGATCACCTGCCCACGTTTAGCCACAACACACTACCCCCATGAATTGAGAACATCTTCCCCTGCATAATACTATGTAAAAGGATGAGATGTTATCCATGTGTGACTGCAACTTTATGTGGATAGACGTGGGCAGAGTTTGTGTGAACAGGAGATCCAGACTCATTATACACATGGTACACGTGGTCCTGCTTTAATCTGTTACTTGTGTAACTTCTCCATTCTCCACCACACATCGAACATACTGAAACTGATTGTTAAATGCAGGTTGGGAGATGAAATGAAGCACAGGAAAAGCATGTTTTATGGTGTTGGTATCATCATGATCTAAGCCCTGTCCTAAGTATGAATTATAAACGTTGCAGCTAAGAATGTAAAGATTACTCCTTGCATATGCAAGATTTACAGTCAAGTGTATATTGATGTTAGGTGCAACATTTATAGCTTGGTTATGCAAGATTTACAGTCCTACAGTGCTTTTATGGTACCAGAGCAGTATGAACAAAATAAATGAACACAATTAGATTGGGCAACAGTTGTCTTTAGTGCAACATTTATAGTTGGACTGTGTATGAGTTACCAACTCTATAATGTTTTATATGACATCGATACCATAGAACTTCTCACTTGATAAACCTTTTTAAGCATTCATATATATCTTAAAACTCAAATAAGTGAATTAAAGTAGGCTTAGTTTGTCTCAGGTGCAATGTCAATAGTCTTATTGTGCGAGATTTACCATGCTACAGCTTGAAGGCGTCAACTAGCTGCTAGCCTGCTGGTAAAGTCTCTAGCTGGTTGTAACAGAGATCTGGCATCGAGTCCCATTTAGTCCCGTCTTCACCCGGCTTAAACTGTGGGAGGGGGTTAGGGGTTTGAAGGATGGCTACCTCTATTGTGAAGCCTACTAAAAAAAAAAAAAAAAAAAGAGAAAAAAGTAAAAATATGTTACAATCAAGATTCAAAATTTTGATATAATTTACTTAAAAAACTGTCCCAAAATGCAAATTTCAAGGGTTTGTTCATTAAAAAAAAAGTCTTGTTTTTAATGATAAGTATCAATATTATCAACCCCCACCAGTGGAAATATCAAAGTAAAAAAAAATGAAAAGAAATAGTTTTTGTTTCATAAAAAATACCCGATACACATTCCGGTGCTGTACTGCACCACATGTTTCTGTACCATAGAATTGCTCATTTGTTGAAGTTTTTTTAACCTTTATCTCAACAGTAAGGATAAATTATCAAAACCATGTTTATTTGGAGACCCAAATTTTCCAACCCATGACTAGAAAATCTGAAAAGGGCATGGAACAGGCTTTGGGTTCTTGTGAATCTCTTAGATTTTCTTGAGTTTCCAATAAAATTTTTTAGAGCTGAAAAAATAATTTTTCATAAACCCTATTCTTTATTCTCTAAGACATTAATTTAATAAGATTTTTCTTTCTACCCAACCCTTTTTAGGGCAATGTTTTCAAAATCAGACCAGACCGCACGGTCAGACTGGAAAAACGAGAAGCGGTCACCTAACCTGGTTCCGTTTTAGCCCAGTACTGTTTTTTGGCCAAAAACATTTGATTTAGTCAACAAACCGTTGACCCAAACAGTCAAAACTCAAACCATCAACCCAAACAACAGTTTTTAGTCATTTTTTACTTTTTATTATATTTTTTTAATCAGAAATCTGTTCGATTCAACAGTCAGACTGTTGGAACCGGACCCAGAACTGTCCGGTTCAGTTTTAAAAACCTTCTTTTGGGGTGGGGTTGGGAGTGTTTTAAACCTACAAACTCAAATCTTTTTCTTTATTTATTCTGGTTGACTTCTTTCACCAAGAAAGTTCTCGGTGACTTCATTTGCTAGACACATTTAATGCGAATGTAGAGAGGTAAGTCACAACTAACAACATGTTTTCTGCTTCACAAGCCATGCACATCACGTCACCTCATAAAAATTAACAAACTTTGAACAATAAATCATGTTGATCTAGAGGGTCCAAGTGATGGGGTAACAGCCAAATGCCTCCAATTCTACCACACTAACATGGAGTAAGAGGTTAAACACTGAAGCAAAATATAGATTGGACGTCGCAGATTAAAGGGTCCCATATGTCAATTTCGAATAGAGATTGATCAAGCCACAAACCAAACTCATGCGTACCGTCATATTATACGTCCAAACAGAATAGGTGGTTGGCTTTTATGGTGTGGAGCGTTCCCACACTTATGGTCCTGATTGTGTTTCATAAATCAGTCTAGTCTAGGCTTTATTGATAAGAAAGAAGAAGAGAGTAAGTTGAAATTGAATTAGATTAGAGGTACAAACCCTCAAAGCAATTCTCCTATTGGGCCACATGGCATCCATGATTCAATTTTATCCCTCCAAACCCCCATTCTCCCAGCACAGCGGGTTCCAAGACTCCTGCCTGGTTCAGTATGGATCTGAAACGAAAGCACCAAAGTATTTTCTCTTACACTGTCTTTAAGTTTCTCATATATCATTCATACCACTACCACCACATTTGTTGATGATGGAGTGCCCACCACCGCCATCATCACCTTCTGCACCACTCGAAGATCAAAAAATCCCCGCAATTGCATTAGAGAAAGCCTCATGTCTGCCACTTTCAGTGTTTTCCCACCAGATCAACTCTCGTCTTAAAATTTCTTCCGCTTATTACTTTTTCTGTTCAAACAGAGTATAACATCTTTTTTTTTTTCCTTTTCTTTGCTCTTTTTTCTTGTGACCCACTTAATCTCCGCTTTTCCTGCTTAATCCTTTCACTTATGTTCAAAGCAGATGATGAAACAGACCTTAACTCGTGCCACCAGTTCTTCTATTTATAACCAACCCCCCAAAGCCAAGCCTTAAAGTCACGAAAAGTTTTTACAACATTCTCAGCAGTTGTGGTACTCTTCCAGGATTTTTTAACAATAAGATGTCATTTTCATATGCAAAATCTTTCTTACAACGGTTTTTTAGCAACAACCTTGGAATGGAGAGTGGCAGCTATGGCTTCTTCTCCAGTGATATCTTACCATCTCTCGGAGCCAGGCTTAACCAAGAAACCAAGCTTAGGAGATACATCATTTCTCCTTTCAATACCCATTATAGGTGACAAAACTTCGGACCTGTTCTCTTAGTGTTGTTATTTTCTTCTGAAGCAAATGTGGTTATCATTTGTCAAAGCACACCAATCAAATTTTTTCTTCATGCCAGGGCCTGGGGCATGTTTCTCATTGTTCTGGTCATTTACTCAGCCTGGATCTGCCCATTTGAATTTGCATTTCTAAAATACAAGCAGGACACACTGTTCATCGTTGACTACATTATCGATGGCTTCTTTGCCATTGACATTATTCTCACCTTCTTTGTTGCATATCTTGACCGGAGATCTTATCTTCTGGTTGATGATCCCAAGAAAATCGCAATCAGGTAAATAAGCAGTTTCATAGTTCTGTAGTATTTATGAACGAACCAGTATATAATTTAGCCTTTTTCACATTAGTCTCATCTTTTTTCTTAAATGCTCTGAGCTTACATGCAGGTACATGTCAACCTGGCTTGTCTTTGACGTTTGCTCAACAGCACCACTTCAACCTCTTAGCCTCCTGTTCACAGATAACAGCAATGAACTTGGTTTTAAAGTACTCAGTATGCTCCGTCTGTGGCGTCTCCAACGGGTCAGCTCCTTATTCGAAAGGTCCATGGCCAAATTCAAATCTCTTTCCCTCGAAATTTCAAATGCTTTGGGTGGAAGAACAATAATATTCATTAAGCTGGTTTACTTTCTTCCAGACTGGAGAAGGACATTCGTTTTGATTATTTTTGGACTCGGTGCGCAAAGCTCATCTTGGTAGGCCTCTAAGACTTTGCCTTCTCCATTCTTGGACTCCTACCTAGACCCGCTACTTCTATCAAAATTATACGCCCTTTCCTCTTAACTGCAGGTCACTCTGTTTGCGGTACACTGTGCTGGATGCTTTAACTATCTGATTGCTGACAGATATCCCAATGAAAATAGAACCTGGATAGGTGCTGTAATGACAAATTTTAAAGAAAAGAGCCTATGGGACAGATATGTAACAGCAATATACTGGTCTATCACAACACTAACTACAACTGGTTATGGTGATATACATTCTCAGAATCCAAGAGAAATGCTGTTTGCTATCTTCTATATGCTATTCAACTTGGGATTGACATCGTACCTCATTGGCAACATGACAAACCTTGTTGTTCATTGGACCAGCCGCACCAGAAACTTCGTATGTTCTCCACTTCAAGAACTTTTCTCTGCTTGCTAAAATAGTTATAGAGATATAAGCAATCTTGGTAAGCAGGCCATAATAAATCCAATTACCAACTGTTACTATAACCACATTTGGACATTTATATATAAATAATGTCATGAGAAACAAGTTCAAAAACAAAGCAGAATTTATTTACAAATGGAACTGCATAAAAATTCTGAAAACCAGGCATCACTTCTTATTGTTTGTTAAAAATTAGGTTCTTATCTATACATTCAGTAGCATATCCTACATTTTTGTGGGAAAAAATATCTCTCACTTTATGATCAATGCTAAGCATACTTGTTTTCAATGCTGTAGAGGGATACCATCCATACCGCTTCTGAATTTGCAGCACGAAATCAATTGCCCTCACACATTGCCGATCAAATGTTGTCTCACATATGCCTCAAGTTCAAAACAGAAGGATTGAAACAGAACGAGACCTTGAATGGTCTACCAAAGGCCATTCGTTCAAGCATAGCACATCATCTCTTCTTCCCTTTCATTCATAAAGTCCATCTTTTCCAAGGAGTTTCCAGTGATTTTCTTTTCCAATTGGTAATTACTTAACATAGTTCACAAACTTCCATGGTAACTTTTTTTTTATTTTTTGTTTATCTGCTAGGATTGAATACTGATTTATTGTCCCAAAAAACAAGGGTCATGGAGCAATAGCCCCAGCCAAGAATTGCATAATTCCTTAGAAATATCTGTTTATTGAGTTACTCCTCAAAGTTCCATGTTATGTAAATGAACTTTTTCCTTCCATAATAAGGTTTCAGAGATGGAGGCTGAATACTTTCCACCCAAAGAGGATATAATTCTGCAGAATGAGACCCCGACAGATCTTTATATACTGGTCTCAGGAGCAGTGGTCAGTGATCTAATATTAATTTTTTTATTGGAAGCTGCATATTCATTTACGAGACACTATCTTTTGATCCTCTATAATGCCCACTGCTAACTAATTTAATCTGGTTGCTGATTGTTCTATGGTTTCAGGATTTTATAGTATATGTTGACGGGCATGAGCAGGTATGATCTTTCTGCTTCTCATATTAACTGTCAATAAAGGATATGGAACAGACCTAACTTGAATTCTTCATGAATATTATATACAGGTCCTTGGAAAAGCAATTGCAGGAGAAATGTTCGGAGAAATAGGGGTTTTATGTCACAGGCCACAACCATTCACTGTTAGAACCACGGAGCTTTCTCAAATCCTACAGTTGAATAGGAGCTCACTAATGAACATTATTGAGGCAAATAAAGAAGATGGAAGCATTATAATGAGCAACCTCTTCCAGGTATATATTATATCAGATAGACCTTTATACTTTAAAGAATCCTTCTAATGGTTAATCCTTTTCTTTTGGAAAAATGTGTTCAGGAGAGAGGGGGGATGGGTTTTTTGGTAATAAAAGCTAAATGCTCTATGTTCCTTTTCACAGAAACTGAAAGAACTTGATGGCTTTGGCTTCAGAGAAACATGTGCATATTCACGCCTGAACCTCAAAGAATGGCTCCATGAAGGACCACAAAAGGAAAAAAGTTGTTTTCATGTGGGATGTCAAGAACCTTGTCCACACACAAACTCAAACCAGGATACAAGAGACAGCAATATTCTAGTGTCAGAGGCTGCAGAAAGGGACAAAGAAAACACAGTCTATGATCTCATTAGATGGAGAGCTGATGCTAATTCAACTGACACATATGGCCAAACAGTCCAGAATATTTCTGTTCACAATGGGAATCTTGAAATAATTAAGATTCTACTAGGAGCAAATATAAACAACTTAGATGCTAGAGGGTGGACGCCAAAGGTTATTGCAGAGCAACAAGGACCAAAAAACATTTATAACCTCTTACCATGTTATGAGAACAGGAGCAGAAATTTAGAACATAAAATAGAATTCATTGAGAAAGAGACAATCAAAAACATTGAGAATGATCAAAGAAAAGATGGGAGAAATGGAAAATCCAAATTTTGCAGTACCTGTGAGAGCCAAGTTACAAAATTGACAAACATAAGAGTCACAATCCACATGCCCTTTCGAAAGGAATGTACAACTCAAGAACAATTTGGGAAGTTAATTGTCCTGCCTGATTCCCTAGAAGATCTATTGAAGGTAGCTGGTAAGTCTTCTTTTAACTCAAGAGCATTTCATTATAAACCTGAAAATTCGAAGGTAAAATTATGGAACTAGTTAAAGTTACTCTCAAGTAAATATAGCAAAGAAATATTAGCTGGACCACGTTCCTAGAAACTCCCAACCATGAATTTAAATGAATAATCCATGTAAATCAGGAGCATTCTTTCTTAATTAGGCTATATCTTTTCTCACACAATTACTATGTGAAACTGCAGGTCAAAAGTTTGCAGGCTACCATCCAACAAAAGTTGTCAATGCACAGAATGCAGAAATAGAAGACATCAGTGTCATTCGAGATGGAGATCACCTGTTTTTCCTTCAAAATGAGCATGAAATAGAGATCGCAATGTAGCATAACCATTATTTAGGAGAATATAGATACAATGTGGATTGTAGACATACAAATAGTTTATAATTTGTAGGCAATTATAATGAGGAATAAAAGGAACAACAGAACATGTTAATCAAACTTGGCCTTCAAAGCCAACAATCATACTGGAAAATTGAGTAATAGAATTACATTTGATCACAGTTAACTCATGATAACCACAGAAAAAACCATCCATCAATAAAACTCAAAGAATAATAATACAAGAAACTACATCTTTAAGAATATCAATGATTTGGTGGGCTATGTAGGCAGGGAAAATTCAAGGAGATCTTCCATTCTATAGTTTTTCAGAGTGATACAATGGATAGTAAACAAGTCCCTGATGCACTGCAAAAGGAAAAGTAACAAGAAGAAAAAATATGATGTCTGGCACGATATTTGTCACCGATAGGCCACTTAAAATCTTCCTTTGAACCTGCTGGCCTGACTCTATTGGAAGAGGTAACAGAAGAAGCATGTAAGGATACTTCAAACCAAGTAAACACAATGAAATTCACTTCCATCCAATGATAACGTGAAGTCTCTGTACACTTTCTTCACATTGTTACTCGGTAAGAGTTCCATAATAGTATCATTCCTCTTTAATAGTGCCAGTAATTGGAAAAGGGTGAGCCTCTGTGTTGAAAACAAATTTATCCAAAGGAATGACTGTGCTGTCCCCAAATAGCAGGTATAAATACTTCAATGTCTCTCCTAGGAAGAAGGTCTCCATCTTGTCTCTTCTTTGAGGGGGAATCGTGGTGACATCATCTAGAGAAGTGTAGCCCCCAGAATCCACCTTTGTATATTTTTCAAATGCTTCAAAGATCTGCCAACCCCATTCTCGATATCTGCGGAGGTTCAAGACATTAAGCAGTTAAAAGGGAGAAGATATGGAGCATGATCATTTATATTTTTGGTGATGTACAAAGAAGAGCTTGCTTAAAAGACGTCCTTCACATAGCATAAGAAAACTACAAGCCTAAAAGCATTTCTTAACTTACTTGGGGTCTTCTGTAATACGAAATAAAACAAATAATGATTCAACAGTTTCAGGGCGCAAAAGGTTGTGACGATCAGCATGTTTAATTATGATATCATTCAAATATTCAGAACTTTTGTTTCCACCATCAGGTCCTCCTTCGGAAGCTCCCTGCTTCATAAAAACCATAAATCATTCACATTTTACATGTACACACTACGATTCACAATAATTTTTTAGTAACCAAACTCACCTCTACATTAAAATAAGCAATTTCTGGAGCAAGACCAGTAGAAGTCACAAAGTACATCTCAACACATGTCTTTGCTAGATCTTCTGCCAACTTCAAGTTTTCCAAGTCTTCAAAGGTGAGCAAATTTTCTTCCATAGCTTTTTTCTTTGTAATCCCTTTAGTAGCACCTAGCGCCAAAGTTCCTGGCAAGAAACACACCTGAACAAAATATCAGATGTCTCCACATTAGTAGATTAGCCATTTTAGGAACAAGTAGTACTCGAGTAATTTTAACAATAGATAGCACGAAACAGATTGGAATAACGAAACACGATTCATGTAGCCAACCCCACATAGTTGGGACAAGGTTTAGTTTACTTAAGGACTGATAGTTTGTGCAGAAACACTAATAACTGCATGCACAAAAAAGGATCCTTAACAGATGAACAAGGTGGACAGGTGGAGGGTAAGTGGTAGTCCTAATATTCTTACAACTATATTGCTTGTGTGTGTCCCCAACTGCATCCTTGGAGTCGGAGATATAACTTGGTATAATTCCAAACCAACCAGGGACAAAATCAGGTTGGGCCAAGTTGGGTTAAAGGATGCATTATGGTTAAGATTGAAAAATGCCAAACTGAAGTTAAATCAGGTTGGTCTAAGGCTGATGATGTAGACTGATATGATATAAGGCTGGACAGTTAACAAATTTCAGGGAAAACTGAAAAGCAAATTGATGATTTTGAGGGTTTAAGTCCAAGATTTGGTTTATAGGACCATAGGCAGATCTAAGGGAAATGAGGGGTTATCTTGGGCTATAGGGCTATAAGATTTGATTAAAGAGATGATTTAGTGATGAAATTCCTGCAATGTGCAGAAATTTCTAGAGAGAAAATATAATATCCAATACTTTTGAAATGGAATTTCCTCGTACTGTTTCAGTGGAATTCCTTTTTTGCTTTTTTTTGAGAAAAGGTAACTTTCATTCAAAAAGAAAAGGGAAGGATGTACATGAGAAGATGTACAACAGGGCTTCCAAAACAAAAAAAAAAAAAAGAAAATCAAAAGCCTGCTCAAGAAGATGAAAAGTATTTTACTATACAACATATTCCTTCTGACCCCACTTTTAGCTAACGCATCAGCCAAAAAGTCAAGATTCTTAGGTTTCCATCTGAAACAACATTGAAAGGAAGCCAAGATATCAAGAATTTCAAGCAAAAAATGGGCAATCCTCCAAGGGCCTGCACTACTCTTTTTAGCCCAACCTATTGTGATTCTAGAGTCTCCCTCGTTTCAGTGGAGTTCTTAGGATGGTAAATTAAAGAAGATGGGGCACCTGGCCTGAATGTCATAACTTGTACAAAAAAGGTAACCAAGCAACTAGGCGCCTGCCTAGTAGAAAAATCAGAAAATAAAAATAGATTTATAACAGAAAGGAAAGAAAAGAAGAAGAAGAGTTTCTTGGAAAGAAGGGAAGAAGAGATGGGAGAAGCCAATAATCATCTGTCCACCCCACTCATTAACTTGTATACTCATTAATTAAAAGGAAAGACAACCACTAATCTGCCCTTAATAGGGTGGCTGCTGTCAATAACATAAAAGAAAGCATTAAACTATTGGGCCTTGGGCCCTATAACACTAATTTAAAAACATAAAACATAACTATTTAAACCTCAACACTACACCTCAAGTTGGGAATAGATGTCACACATCCCCAACTTGCATAGATCGTGTTCAAGCTTGTTCTTTGAGACCCCCTTGGTGAGTACATCAACAAGCTACAGTCAAATGAAACATATGGCAAGAAAACTTCCCCAGATGTCACCCTTTCTCTTATGAAATGTGTATCTACTTATATATGCTTTGTTCTATCATGCTGAACTAGGTTATGGGCAATGTTAATTGCTTCTTGATTATCATAGTAGAGCATCATAGGTGTATCAACTAGCTTGACTCCAAATTTTTCACTCCTGAAGCAGAACCAACACATACTTTCTTTGGGAAATGTAGATCCCATGTTTGGATTTTACCATTTTAATACCTAGAAAATACCATAGCTCCCCAAGGTCCTTAATCTCAAAACTCTTGGTGTAGGTTCTTCTTTAAGGCATCAATCTCACTCAAGTCATTCCTTGTGACCATAATGTCATCCACATATACTATTAGCATTGACACCATTGATCCCCTTCTCTTCACAAACAAGGTATGATTTGATTGGGTTTGAGTGTATCCAAAACAAGTCAATGCTCCCCTAAACCAATCAAACCAAGATCTAGATGACTGCTTCAATCCATATAAAGGCTTCTTTAATTTGCATACATTTCCCTTGCCTACATCACCATAGAAACCAGTTGGAAGGTCCATGTACACCTCTTCTTGCAAATCTCCATTGAGAAAAGCATTCTTCACATCAAGATAAAAAAAGGGGCCAAGAATCGGTGGTTGCTAGAGACAAGAGAATCTGAACTACACTCATTTTTACCATTGGTGCAAAAATCTCCAAGTAGTCTATCCCATAGGTCTGAGTATACCCTTTTGTAACCAGCCTTTCCATGGACTTTTCAATGCTTCCATCATCAACCATGTACTTCACAGTATACACCCACCTACATCCAATTGTCTCCTTATCAACATGTAGATCTACAACTTCCAATATCTAATTTTTTATCAAGGATTCCATTTCCTTCTGCATAGTTGTCCTCCACTCAGTTTTGGAGAGAGCCTCACATGGGAGAAAAATGTGATGTAGAGGACTGAGAAAGAGAAAGATACACATCTAGAATCCCAGTCATATGATTAGAAGCTCCAAAGACGATTATTCAATGAGAGGGTTTGGATGCCAAACAAGCCATACTTGAGTGGGCAAGAGTAGTTGCATTATGCTGAGACGTAGCCTAAAGGAACCGCTCATACTCATTACATGGAACACTCATCATCTCTTTCCCAGAGACATTTGTAGATGTAGAACGTGTCTAATCAACTTGTTGAATTTCATCTTTCGTGCCATCACCACTAACCACCGCATGATTGGCCAAGGTAGAGGGTGACCCATGTAGATCATAACAAAAATTGATAGTATGTCCCTCCATTCCATAGTGCATACACTTCCTCACACAATTACCACATCCTCAATCACAAGCTCCCCCTGAATCTCAACCTCCAATATGCCCACCACCATGATTAAACAGGGGACCACTACACCACCACCACCTGGCTGAGTTCCTCGAGCTCCTCCTCTACTACCACGACCTCCACTTCTTGTTATTGCAAAAGCAAACCTATCAAACACAACAGAATGCTCCGGAAGTCCAATAGAAATCCTCTAGAGACGAGAAAGCACTTCCTCTAGAGAGGGAAGGGCAAATCCACCTAGTATCTACGCTCTAGCCTTCAACCCTACTAAAAATCTGGTTACATCAAGCTTCCTTCTCTATTGTTGTAGATTGAAGTACTCTTGGTAAAGCTAATATACTCAGGTAGTATTATCTTGTCCATAGTAAAGCTTCTTTATACTCAGGTAGTATTGTCTTGTCCATAGTAAAGCTTCTTTGCATGGTCCCAAATCTCCTTGGTTGTATCTAAGAACATAAAGTTTACACAAATCTTGGGTTCCATGCTATTCCACAACCATGTCATAATTTGTGCATCTTCTTATTCCCAACCACTGTACCCCTAAGAATCAACTCAGGGCTTTTCCTCTCTCACATGCTTTACTTTCTTCTTAGCTCTAAGAAAGACCTATACAGACTTAGCCCAAGGCACATAAATCCCACCATTTAGTTTAATACAAGTCATCTGCACATTCAGGTAATCAAGGGGAATCATAAAACTAGACTTTTGTTCCTTGCTATCTCCCATAGCTGTCATAGTAAAAACAAACTTCCCACTCACTAGGATATTACAGCATTTCACTTTCTAACCACCACACTACACCACTAATGGCTGATTATTGCTGAAAACATCTACTGTCACAATTTCAAAAATAACAGTCACTGCTGTCATACACTTTCAGCACCACAAAATCACCCAGATACACTCCACATGCATACCACTAGGTCTGCAACTAACCAATACTTGTTTCACACTGTGACACCCATGAAACCCACCTACTTAAACCACACAAATCAGTCCTGCACCAATCTGGCCACTACACCACCTAAAACAGCCCTCTTCGATCAATCGATTAGAGGGTTCCTACCAACCACATGAAACACTCGCTGCACCACCAACTGGAGGCATGAAAACCTCCAAAGGAAGAAAACGACCACTCCTTTTCAGCCCTTTTTTGAAACTCCAAGTGATCAGTGAGATTTATACAGAGAACTAGGGTAGAAGGAGATCTAAAATTCTGGGTTAACATATGACTCAACCACAGCCGCTCTGATACCATGTTACAGATCTAATCTGTACTGGTTTCAGTCCTAGAACAGTAGAGAAACAGAACAGAGAAGAAGAGAGAAGAGAGAAGAGAGAGGAGAGAAAAAAGAGGAGAGGCAGAGAAGAAAATTTGGTTCGAACTAGAGAGAAAGTCTAACTCTCTAGTCGGCCAGGTATTATTTAAAGGTTTCTGGTTTAAGTTACAACGACTCTTATGCCCCTAAGTATGGGACATAACACTTAAATCAAAACATAAAGGACAGTATACCATGCTACTAATATAAGATAAAAAGACCAAACTACCCCTTAACATCCGACCCTAACAAGTTCTAATCAAGCTTCAAAAGAGTTTCTAGGTTGGGGTACTGTTTGTGGGAGGTCTTGTTCATGCATTCTCAGGCCCGCTCGTTTGTTTTGTTGGAATGGCTTGTGGAATCTGTTTTGCCCCTATTTTTTTTCTTTTTATTTTTGTATACGTCTTCTATACTCTGTTTTCTTTTTAATAAATTTACCTTATCTTACGGAAAAAAAAAAAAAAAGATTTATATTTTTTACTCTTTTGTTTGTTCTTTTGTCAGATCTGTTGTCACATAATATAAAACAAACCAAACTCACAAATTACTAGTATAGACCCACTATACAGTTCCTTGGAATGACTTGCTGACTGATTTCGAAAAGGCCACTAGGGGAATTAAATTTTACTGGCAAGTTTGACATGAATTTTCAATAAGGTAGCTATTAAGTGTCCAAAAGTTCAGAAGTATGACATACCAGGTGATCCATTTTTGGACTAAAAGAACCCTTGGATCCATAAGGCAGTTCCCCTACAAAAACCAATCCTTTTGGCACAGATTTCCGAACAAGAAGGTGCCTTACGCCTTTCATTGCTTCCTCATACATGTCATGCAAATACTTCAAATTACTATCTCGATTTGGTCCTTGCTGAAGCCAAACTTTTATCAAGTATTCATAGTAGCTGTCACCACGGGAACCCAACCGAATATTTTCTCCACTGAACTCGCCAGAATGAGGGCTGCACTCATAAGAAAACAAAGTCATCCAAAACACATGCACAACGATTGAAACCTAAGCTGTAATCAGTTTAAGAAGTTTCACAGAAACAGGAAGCAATAAACAGTACCTAAAAAACTAAGACGCACAAGTTAGCAATAGAACAAATACAACCATTAGCAACCATGCATAAGAATGAATAATTCCTATCCTATTTATGCATGAAATGTTATACTTTCAATTTAGGGATGCTCATCAAAAACTGAAAAACTGGACCAAACCAAGGAAACTGAACCAAAAAAATCCAGTTAACCGAAGGACCAGTTTGGTTTTTGGTTAATCTAGAAAAAACCAGCAGTTAACCAAACCGACCAAAAATTGCAACGTTTGAGAGATAATATAAAGGAGTGAAATAGGGAACATTTTGGAAGGATAGAAGAAAAGAAGATAATCCTAATCTCTCACATTGAAGAACTAGATGAGGTGGAGATTGAAAGAAACCTTAATGCGGAAGAAAGGAACTTGAGATGGAAGTTGACAAAGGAATTGGAGTTAGGGGTGGATTCGAACCAAGCCGAGCCAAATAGTATGAGGCTCAAGCTCGGCTCTCCTAGGAAGTATAAGGCTCGAGCTCGAGCTCGAGCTCGATTTGAGCTAAAACCTTGATCTCAAGCTCAGATCAAGTCATAACCTCGTAAGCTCAAGCTCGATTTGAGAAAAAATGTCTTATAAAAATTAAAAATTATATATAAAAAATATTTTTTTAATATTTAAAAAAAATAAGAATTATAGTATTTTTATTATATATTTTTTCTATAATTATATATAATATTATATATTATATTATAATATATATATATATATATATATATATATATATATATATTCGAGCTGATAAATGTGTAGAGGAAATGAAGAGATCTAATAGAGAAGGATTTGTGTGCAAATTGGACTTGGAAAAGGTTTATGATATGGTGGATTGGAATTTCTTAATAGAGGTGATGCAAAAGTGTGGTTTTGTGGAGAGATGGTGCAATTGGGTGTTTGGTTGTATTCGGTCTTGTCACTATTCTATTCTTGTTAATGGAGTGGTGAGAGACTTCTTCGGTTCTTCCCAGCCTGTAGGGGGTTAAAGGCAAGGTGATCACCTCTCACCTTTTCTTTTTACCTTACTGGCGGAAGTTTTTAGTAGACTCCTCTTTAAGGCTAACAGGGAAGATGAGATTAGGGGTTGGAGAGTGGGGAGAAACAATGTTCCAATTACTCACCTTCAGTTTGTAGATGATTCATGGTGTTAG